>NC_084535.1:25221865-25324365 GCF_024500275.1 Phycodurus eques
CTGACTTCAGGTTGTAATTTCAACCAAGTATTAAAAAGTGAAAGTTTGATTTACTGTGTGAATGTTAATTTGTCCCATTACTTTTGGTTCCTTAAATAGTGGGTGGCATATATATAGACCCTTTCCAAAAAATTTGAATATCATGGAAGTTTATTTACTTCTAAAATTCCATTCAAAAAGTTAAACTTTCATAGATTATAGATTCAGGGTCCACAATTTTATACAATTTCAAGTATTTATTTGTTTAGTTTTACATATTTTGGGCTTCCAGCTCACAAAACCCACAAAATCAGGAATTCAAAATATTAGAATACTGTGAAGAAATCACCATTTCTCAGTTTTTGTAGAAAAAAAAAAAAGAAATAAATTAGGGTCACATTAAATCAATCACAATATGGTACTTTCAAAAAAATATGTTAATCTTCAGTTGGGAATCCCTTTGCTTTAATCACTGCCTCGACGTGCCGTGCCATTGAAGCAATCAGCCTGTGACATTGCCTGGAAGTTATGGAAGCCCAGATTTCCTTGATGCTTGCTGTCAGTTCTTCTTTGTTTTTGGGTCTGGTAACCCACATTTTCCTCTTGATAATGCCTCATAGATTCTCAATGGGGTGGAGATCCAGCAAGTTGGCTGGCCAGTCCAGCACTGTGATGGCATGGGCATCCCACCTGGTTTTGGTGCTTCTGGCGGTATGGGCAGGGGCCAAGTCCTGCTGGAGGATTAAATCTGCATCGCCATACAGATACTCAGCAGAAGGAATCATGAAGTCCTCTAAAACATTCTGGTAGACTGTTGCGGTGACCTTGGAGTTAAGAAAGCAGCGTTTACCAGCACCTGCACTGGACATTGCACCCCAAATCATGACTGACTGTGGATATTTCACACTGGACCTCAAGCAGCTTGGGTTCTGTTCTTCAGCCGTCTTCCTCCAAAACCTTGGACCTTGATTCTCGAATGAAAGGCACACTTTACTTTCATCGGAAAAGAGGACCTTGGACCACTAGCCAACAATTCAGTCCTTCTTCTCCTTGGCCCAGTTGAGACGCTTCCTACGTCGTCTCAGGCTCAGAAGTGGCTTGACCCGAGAAACCCGACAGTTGTAGCCCACCTACCGGATGCATCTGAATGTGGTGTTTTTTTAAGCTGTAACTCCTGCCTCATTCCAGTCTTTCTGGATCTCTGCTAGATTCTTGAATCTTCTCTGTTTGATAATCCGCTGAAGCCCACGGTCATCTCTTTTGCTGGTGCATCTCCTCCTGACACATTTTGTCCTTCCACTAGACTTTCCATTGATATGCTTGGACACAGCACTCTTTGAACAGCCAGCGTCCTTAGCTATGAACCTTTGTAGCTTACCCATCCTATGGAGGGTATCAATGATGGTCTTCTGGCCAGTTGTCAAGTCTGCAGTCTTCCCCATATTGAACCCAACTGAGACAATTGAACCAAACTGAAGAAATTTAATGACACCTGGGGAAACCTGTGCAGGTAATTTGAGTTGAATTGATGATTAGTGTGTGACACTCAAGTTTAAAACATTTATGGGCTGCAAAATTTGGGCTGTTTTCTTCACAGTTTAACGGACATGCTCTCGCCCGATGGCACCGTGACCCCAAACTCCAGACCGAGCTGCACCGCTGTCACTGCTCCCCCGCCGAGAGAGATGACCACGGGGATGCCAGCTTTAACTTCGCACAGGGACGCGAAAAGAATTATAGGACCGTCCCAAATAGCATTAAAGCTGAGACACAGACACATGGTTTCGCACTCGGACGCTAAATTAATTAACTTCCACCCCAGCCAGCCTGAAGAGGCTCACCAACAAAGACTTCGCTTTCCTGCCGTGTTCAGTGACACTTGGGTGGGACAATCGATGGAGCACTAGCGACACCCACAGGTAGTGGAAAGTCACTGCAACCCCGGATTAACGAATCACAATCTTCACTGGACCTGAGTGTTATTTATATTGTAAGAACGCCACCAGGGTTACCATTGGAATAGCGCTACGAGTGATTGTATTTCTGCAAATTTGAATGTCTGATGTCAAGTCTGTTTGTCAACTGAGCCGGATGAGAAGTTTCACTCCTTCTTCTTCTTTTCCTTTCGGCTTGTCCCGTTTGGGGTCGCCACAGCGCGTCATCCTTTTCCATGTAAGCCTATCTCCTGCATCCTCCTCTCGAACACCAACTGCCATCATGTCTTCCCTCACGACATCCATCAACCTTTTCTTTGGTCTTCCTCTAGCTCTCTTGCCTGGCAGCTCCATCCTCATCATCCTTCTACCAATATACTCACTATTTCTCCTCTGGACGTGCCCAAACCATCGAAGTCTGCTCTCTCTAACTTTGTCTCCAAAACATCGAACCTTGGCGGTCCCTCTGATGAGCTCATTTCTAATTTTATCCAACCTGGTCACTGCGAGAGCGAACCTCAACATCTTCATTTCCGCCACCTCCAACTCTGCTTCCTGTTGTCTCCAGTGCCACTGTCTCTAATCCGTACATCATGGCTAGCCTCACCACTGTTTTATAAACTTTGCCCTTCATCCTAGCAGAGACTCTTCTGTCACATAACACATCTGACACCTTCCTCCACCCGTTCCAACCTGCTTGGACCCGTTTCTTCACTTCCTGACCACACTCACTATTGCTCTGGACGGTTGACCCCAAGTATTTAAAGTCCTCCACCTTTGCTATCTCTTCTCCCTGTAGCCTCACTCTTCCCCCACCAGAGAAGATTTTATCCCTGATGCAGTCCCACGTCCACCTTAAATTCGTCTGTCACACCTACAGCACACCTCACCGCTGTTCTGCTGCCCTCGTACATGTCCTGTATTATTCTAACATACTTCTCTGCCACTCCAGACTTCCGCATGCAGTACCACAGTTCCTCTCTGGGTACTCTGTCATAGGCTTTCTCTATATCTACAAAGACACAATGTAGCTCCTTCTGACCTTCTCTGTACTTTTCCATCAACATCCTCAAAGCAAATAATGCATCTGTGGTACTCTTTCTAGCCATGAAACCATACTGTTGCTTGCAAATACTCACTTCTGTCCTGAGTCTAGCCTCCACTACTCTTTCCCATAACTTTATTGGGTGGCTCATCAACTTTATTCCTCTATAGTTCCCACAGCTCTGCACTTCACCTTTGTTCTTAAAAAGAACCAGTACACTTTTCCTCCATTCCTCAGGCATCTTCTCAAGCGCTAGAGTTCTATTGAACAAGCTGGTCAAAAACTCCACAGCCACCTCTCTTACATGCTTCCATACCTCCACAGGAATGTCATCAGGACCAACTGCCTTTCCATTTTTCATCGTCTTTAATGCCTTTCTAACTTCCCCCTTACTAATCATTGCCACTTCCTGGTCCACCACACTTGCCTCTTCTACTCTCCCTTCTCTCTCATTTTCCTCATTCATCAACTCCTCGAAGTATTCTTTCCATCTAGCTAGCACACTGCTGGCACCAGTCATCATATGCCTCTTGTTTGGCCTTTGCCACCTCTAGCTTTGCCCTGTGTCGCATCTCAATGTATTCCTTCTGCCTACCCTCGGTCCTCTCAGTGTCCCACTTCTTTTTAGCTAACCTTTTTCCTTCTATGATTTCCTGTACTGTGAGGTTCCACCACCAAGTCTCCTTCTCTCCTTTCCTGCCAGAAGATCCACCAATTACTCTCCTGCCTGCCTCTCTGATCACCTTGGCTGCAGTGGTCCAGTCTTCTGGAAGCTCCTCCTGTCCACAGAGAGCCTGTCTCACCTCTTCCCGAAAGGCTGTACAACACTCGTTCAGTCTCAGCTTCCACCACATGGTTCTCTTTTCTGCCTTTGTCTTCCTAATCTTCCTCCACACCACCAGAGTAATCTTACACACCACCATCCTATGCTGTCTAGCCACACTCTCCTCTACTACCTTACTATTACAGTCGGTAACCTCCTTCAGATTACATCGTCTGCACAAGATGTAATCCACCTGTGTGCTTCTACCTCCGCTCTTGTAGGTCACCCTATGTTCGTGCCTCTTCTGGAAAAAAGCGTTCACTACAGCCATTTGCATCCTTGTTGCAAAGTCTACCAACATCTGTCCCTCCAAGTTCCTTTCCTGGATGCCGTACTTACCCATCACTTCTTCATCACCCCTATTACCTTCACCAACATGTCCATTACAATCTGCACCAATTACGACTCTCTCTCTGTCTGGGATGCTCAGAACTACTTCATCTAGCTCCTTCCAGAATTTCTCTTTCACCTCTAGGTCACATACTACCTGTGGGGCATAGCCACTTATCACATTACACATAACATCCTCAATTTCAAATTTCAGCCTCATCACTCGATCTGATACTCTTTTCACCTCCAAGACATTCTTAGCCAACTCTTCTTTTAAAATAACCCCGACTCCATTTCTCTTCCCATCTACACCCAGGGTAAAATAATTTAAACCCTGCCCCTAAACTTCTAGCCTTACTGCCTTTCCACCTGGTCTCCTGGACACACAATATATCAATCTTTCTCCTGATCATCATGTCAACCAACTCCCGAGATTTTCCTGTCATAGTCCCAACATTAAAAGTCCCCACATTCAGTTCTAGGCTCTGTGCTTTCCTCTTCTCTTTCTGCCGAAGAACCTGCTTTCCACCTCTTCTTCTTCTTTGACTTCGACCCACAGTAGCTGAATTTCCAACGGCGCCCCGCAGGTTGACGGCACCGGTGGCGGACGTTGTTAACCCGGGCCACGACCGATCCGGTATGGAATTCTTTGGATGAACGCTCATATTTGTTTGGCAAGGTTTTAAGCCGAATGCCCTTCCTGACACAACCATCTGCATTTATCCGGGCTTGGGACCTGCTCTGCTTTTTTCTCGTCCGACCAACTTGCCGAAGACTGGCCTAGCCAGGACGCCCCACCTCGCACCATGAGGTGGCAAGGACACATCGGACCCTTCCCCCACTGCAGGGCATGCTGCCAGCGCTCCGAGCTATCCTTTTTGGGCGCTTGGGAAAGCTCCGTTGGGACAGAAGCGGACAGCACACGTCCGCTCCGAACGTCTTGCGAGCAGCGACACCCATGCTCCGGCCGTCCTGCCTGGGAACTCTTTGTGTTCTTTTTTTTTGTCTATCCTTTGTTTTGTTTTGTTTTCTCGTGCATTGTTTCCCTTGTAGATTCCCATGTTAGACCTCATTACATTTTCTATAAAAATTCACTACCTGTATCAGTTGTGTGTGTTTGGGTTCGAGAAAAGACCTCTGGCTATCGAGAACTCTTATTTAATTAATGTAGCAACCTTCAAATTACGAGACTGGGGAAAAAAAGGTTTGTCGTCACTTTCCCCAAATTTTATACACATGAAAAGTGACGTGCCCCATTACTAGATAAAATAGCCTGATTTATCACGCTGTAACTTAAAATTACGCTAAAGTAACGCAGGTGTTGCTTGCGGCTTGATCTTTTCCGAAATTAACTCCATTTTTAGTTAACCTTAATATACGCTACAACAGTATTCTAATGTTTTGAGTTCCTGATTTCATGGGTTTTATGAGCTGGAAGCCCAAATTATGTAAAAATAAACAAATAAATACTTTACATTGTTGAAATTGTGGGCCCTGAATCTATAATCTATGAAAGTTTAACTTTTTTGAATGTAATTATGGAAATAAATAAACTTTTCCATGATATTAAAATTTTTTGGAAAGGCTCTATACAGTAAAAACTGTTGTTATTCCTACATGGTTCACCTGATTTGGATGTAAATACCCTCAAATTAAAGCTGGAAGTCCGCAGTTAAAGCACTTTTTGTTCGTTTCATCAAAATCCATTGCGGAGGTGTTTTGAGCCATAATTATAAGAATTGTGTCGCTGTCCCAATATTCATGGACATGACTGTAACAACATTATAGACACTATTTTGATTCCAGAGACATTGGTTGTCAACATTGACACAAAGCCTGATTGTTTCAAGTACCTGGCCTCCACTCCAAAAGTCCCACAAGAGATGGATGCGCAGCTTTTTTGGTATGGCCCAGTGCTGATGCCTGACCTATACACTGTAAAAAACAACTTATCGAATTTACCTAATGAATTTAGGGTAACAATTTGCAGCCACTTTAATTGGGTAAATTTAAACCACATATTTTGGGTGACGAATACCTTAATTCAGTAGCAATAAAATACTTACAAAACTTGGATAAAGTTTACCACACATTTTTCATGACATTTCAACCACAGCACCTGAGTTGAAGTGGGGGCTAGTATACTTTGTGTTCCTCAACATCCATGTTCTCTCTTAGTATATTACACTGATGCAGGTCTGCCCATTTTGGCAGTATCAAGTCTTTCAAAGCAAGTGTACTGCCAATTGACTTATAGATAGAGTTAACTGGGCAATCAGTGAGATGTCTATACAGACGTTGTCCACATTTTAGTGAGGAAGGCCGGAAAATCGTTATCCATACAATCCCCAGACACGTGAAAATAAATGCACATATAGCCTGCTATCCTTACCTGTCACAGTCATAATATAAGCAGGAACAAATCTAAGTAATGATCAAGCATTTAGCTAAGCTTGTTTTACCATATAGTGCATTTTTCTTTGTTGTTTGTTTGCTTTTATCAGAATCATCCTTATTTTGCCAAGTATGTCAAAAACACACAAGGAATTTGTCTCCGGTAGTTGGAGCCGCTCTAGTACAACATGCATGCGTCACGTGATGCATATTGTAGTACCTGTAGTGACTATGGCTCGAATCGATGGGTGTAGTCTTCTCTGGTTTCTTCCTGTGCCTTAGACACACCCCTGGGTATTTAACCCTTAACTTCAGCCTTCTCTCTCTCTCTTTCTCTCTCTCGGCTCCCTCTCGTCTTGCTCCGGGTGACCTCGGCACGGCTCCGGCCCTCTCCCCTGCCCTTTCCTTTGTTCAAACACGCGGCTTGGCTAACGCAAGCCTTGGAATGGAGACTCTGTTTCCTAGCCTCCGTGGATCACCGCTGCTAAGCATCCAGGACAGTTGCTGCTGAGGTACCAGATACGCTTCCAGCCAAACGTGAGTTCTCTGAACTTGCTAGCGGATCCCGAAAACAGGCAGGGAGAGAGACGGTCATACTGTCCCAATGAAGCGTGACGAACAACTTCCTTTTTTCCTCTCCCGCTTGTTTTTGTTTGATTTTTCTGCATTCTTTTTCTTCTTAACCAAACCTGCTTCGTTTTCCTCCTGAGATGCGCGGAGAAAAGACCATCCCCGAAGACTCAAGACCAACGGTCGTGAGTACCACAACAAGCATTGCTAGAATGTACAAGATTAGTGCCTATAATTTTGGGGAAAATGCTAGCTTCACACAAGCTTCAACTTTGTACTCACTCACCACGGTGCAACCTATTCACGCTCAATTTTAGTCCAGCAACACACGGTCCTATCTTCCCTTTTCGTTTACCCTTCGTGTTATTTTCTCTAGAACCCTGTGTGTGTTTCCCTCGGATCCCTCATAGATTTCATTAAATATTCTCAAAAATTCCACTCCATGTTGTGTTTTGTGTGTGTTTTAACTTTAACAATGAGCCTCTGTAATCTAGAACTCGTATTTCCTAAATGTAGCAACCTTCAGATTATGAGACTGATAAGAGGTTTTTGGTCACTTTTTCCTAAATTCTATACATAAAAAAGAGACGTGGTGCCCTTTTGAGACAACATTTGTTTTATTCTGACGTCTATCGGACTAAACCGGAAGTGAACGCAGGCGTTCACCTTCGACGAATTTATTTCTAAAATAAATTACGTTTTATCCAACGCCAATATACGCTACATACCAATGGTTTTAGCTGGATTTTATAAACATTTTCTTGGTAACACTTTTTACTGTTGTCAAATAGGTAGTGTAGGTAAAATGTACCCGTATTTTTAGGGTACTATGCCTATCTTAAATAATAATGTAAATTTTTGATGATTTTCATGGATTATATTTACCAATTTCCAAATTTTTTTTTACAGTGTACCAGTCTCTAAGCATTTTTTTCTGGGTATATTAACTCATTCACTACCAACCGTTTCCTGAGCAGAGAAACCCCAGACTGCCAGGTATTTTCGAGCAATTCAACTAATTTTTCAAGCCCCAAAGAATATTGTGTATATAAACACCAAAACCACCAAAAGAACAATCACTCTCTTCATCAGAAAAAAAAGTTTGTCTCTAGCTTAGCTTCTAGCCTCCTTAGTAATCAGCAGTCAAATATAGGCTAGTTTCAGCCAAATCTGTTTCTGAAGGAAAGAAAACTGAGAAAACAGCCTTTTTGTGAAAGCAGACAGATCAAGCAGACCAATGACTTTGACACCAATATTTTTTGGGGGTGAAAACCTCAAACATCTGTACATAAAACAACAGAGAAAGTTCTTTTCACATAAAAATAATTTATTTATAAGTATAACTATGTACAGAATTTACATTAGGCAAAAATGCATGAACAAATGGGGCTCCCACACTTGCACTTTCTTCCTCCTAATTTTCCTCCTCTACCGTTTCCTCAAAAGTCCAGGTTTTTATTACCTTGCGGCATAGAATCTAGCAAAGTTGTATCCACATCTGGATTTTATTCTTTGGTGGCAGTGAATGGGATCTTGTGTGATTCTCATTGTCCTTAAAACCAGTCCCTACTTCTGCTCGAAGCACAACCTGTGCAGTTAAGGAATATTACTATAAAAATACATTGTTAAAATTGCTGTCGTGGGACGTAGAGAACAAAAAAACTTTCAATTCCCTTTTTTGTTTACATTGCGTACTGGAATGAGAGTCCAACGTCTGCTGGATGCATAACCTGTAAGTTTTAAAAAATACATACGATTACTTGAGAATACTTTTTATTGACGTGTTTTGGAAGAGTAAAAAAAATACTTTTCTTCGTTACAATCCTAAAAGACATAGGACTCGCGAGTGTTCCATTACTGCAAGATGGACGAAGTGGAAATGGAAAATTGAAATCAGTACTGGGAACAGATGTTACATTGTAATGTGAAGTAGTGGGACTAAATTATGTTTATGTAACAAGGATTGAATGAGCGTGTTTTCTCACTAAATGTAGCTAACGCTAGCTAGAAACGAGTTACGTTCGTCTCCATTATCATCTGGAGGACGCTCGGGAAGAAGCTCGGCTGCTTCGATCCAGAGGGTGTTCACTCATTTGACGATTCCGGATCCCATTTACTCAAATCCAGGTCGTCAGACTCACCATATGGCCCGGCATTTTGGGCGATAGCTTTGCAACAACGGGATCAGATCGGAGTGTCATCCTTTATTCTCTTGCATGATCCAAGGTTCCATTCCTGTCAGTCGAAGGAATATTTTTCTTGCCTTGGCGCGATAAATTTCTAGTACCGAAAGCTTTTTTTTTTTTAGGTTTTTTTCATTTTGTCTTCTTTCTTTTCCGCCATTATGCTTGCATCTTCTCATTGTCTCCTCGTCCCCGCCCCCTCCGTCTTCTTCCTCTTCTTCCATCTGAGGGAGGGACGTTCACCTCAAGGCATTGTTGCTCTCTACAGGGTGCCATTCCTCATTGCAGTTATCCAGAGACTTGACAATCACACAAACTGCACAAGACACTCCCTCACCCATCACCGTTAAAAAATGCCATTGACGTCTTTAGATGGCATTGGATAGCTCGATTCTGAATTACGTCTTTGGACGGCATTGGGAGGGAATGAGTTAAAGTTTAATTTTTATTGAATTTATTGTTATTGTCTCAACTAGGGCTGTAACTAATGATTATTTTAATAATTGATTAATCTATTGATTATTTTTTTAATTAATAAAAGATAAAATAAAACATTTTAAACTTTCCACCCCTTTATTAAAAACAGGAAATACATGTCAGAAAATCAGCAAAAATGTTGATAATTGTTTTCCATAGTAAAAACGTCTGTTTGCAAACATTTTCTTTGGATTCAACACAAAGAATCAGTCTGCTCTCATGGAGGACTACATAAAATTGTTGACAGGCTGTAATTCCGAGGATTTGGGGATATTTAAGATAAGCAATGTCTGCAAAGAACTGCAAAGTTCACATCAGGTGTTTGATCAATGAATGAAGAATTACATTTTCAAGGCCCACTTCAATGTTTCTCTGTGACTCTTCCAATCTCTGCTGCAACCTGCTGTGACATTCTAAGCTCAGTGGCCACTTCCCTCTGAGAACATTCTTTTTGAAGCCTCGCAATGGCGAGGTACTGTTTATCAATTGTTTGGAACAGTCTTGAGCTCAAGAGGACTTTTTAAATACCGATTCTAACTAAACACAGAAGTGTATTGGTTGATTCATAGATCAAACACCTGTTGCGCACTTTGCCATGCAGTTCTTTTTTAGAGAACAGCAAGTTGTGCCAAACAAACATTGGACGTGCATTCAAAAGTATAAAGAAGGTAAAATTAAGTTTGTCTGTTGTAGTGCATTTTACATTCATCCTAAAATTTCACCCAAAAGCCGAATATCACAAAGTTTTTGTGAGTAGTGTATATTTACTATATACTGTATCTAATAGGGGCGGGTTGGCAACTGGGAATTTTGGTATAACAGTTTTTTTGTATGAATTCCTATACGATTTTTAATACAGACAGCCATCTTTTAACAAAACATAATTACAGACTGCTATTCAAAAATTAAAGTTATAGGGTAGCCTGTCTCATGTCAACACGCATGCCAAGGGGCTTCCGCTGCAGCGTTTACACGGCTGGCCGGGTGGCCCGGCCGGAGTATCGGTAAGATTTGCAGCCTGCAGGGAGCAGCATGTGTTTACTCTATGATTCGTGATTCGTCCGACCATTGCTGTTGTCCGACCCAGAATTGAAGTAGCAGACTTAAAGGTCCAGCACATCGTATCAGGCCCCCTCCCCGAAAACCACTTTGGATTTTTCCCTCTTTTTGCTGACATCTGATTGGCTCAGGCTGATCTTAATTTCACTTGTCAGCAACTTGCTAAATTATGGCAAAGTAGCAAGGTGAGCATGTCGGGGGAAAAAAGAATGCAGGTGAGAAGCAAATGGGTGGTGCAGAAAAAATAAGACAGAAAAAGAAATATGAGGGCAATGTGCACCAAATGTTCAAAGCTGACAGATCTTTCCAGTAGAGGAAGGGGGACAAAGATGCTGCTGAAGGATCCAGCAGCAGGCAATGCATTTTTTATGGGAATTATTTGATATACTTTACAATTAATAAAAAAGGGTTAAACACCTTACTCCTTATCTATTGCATAATTCATTCTTGTTGTTGTCTCTGTGACCTGACTTTGCGACTAGGTCACTTTACACTTTAAGCAGGTAACAGCTATTTATATACTGTATTGTTTGATATGTGAACAAAAATGAGCGGGATTAACTCTGTAATAAGAAAGTGTAAACCCTCCAAGTGTGTGCGTGTGTGTGTGTGTGTGTGTGCGTGTGTATGTGTGAGAGAGATTGTGATTTATGTCTGGCCTTTTCTTACATGGATTGCCTTTGTACATTAAGAACATAATACTTATGATTTTTATTGTTATTATTAGCAGCAACCAGTATTGTACCTGAACGAGTTAAATGAAAGAAAGTTCATCAACTACATGTTTTGTGCAAACGTGAACTGAACTTAGTACATTTATGCCTGATGAACATTATTGAAAATGCACTCATTCTGGTGTTTTCGTTAGGGACTTCCAGGACAAAATCTGTCTAAACACACCATATACGAGCCTTCATATGTCCGGGATAAACGCAGTATTTGGCAACCAATACAGTACGGTCGTCATTCAAGTTGACATGTGCGAGGTGCGTTCAGGGACATGCCATAAATGGGAATGCGTTCTTTGTTAGGAAAATTATTTGTATCAGAATGGTTTAGTTAAATCACTGTATGATTAAACTGTCAGAATACAAAATCTATTTTGTTTTGGAATATAAGACCAGATAAGATAAATTATTTTGTTAATATTGTCAACTTTAGCTGCTAGGAATGCAAAGTTATCAATGTCCTTTCACCATTGTTCCTATCATATTGTGTTGTGTTTTTGTTTGCACATTAAGGAAAAAAATCCTGCTTTTGCTTTAATTCCTCATTTAAGTCCATACAAGCGGCAAGTTTTTCATCATGTTTTTAAGATAGTATAGTGAAAGCTACAGGCACGGTGGTCGACTTGTTAGAGCGTCTGCCTCACAGTTCTGAGGACCAGGATTCAATCCCCGGCCCTGCCTGTGTGGAGTTTGCATGTTCTCCCCGTGCCTGCGTGGGTTTTCTCCGGGCAGTCCAGTTTCCTACCACATTGCGGTGGTCTTATTGGGGGAGAAGAAGGAGGAGGAGGAGAAGGAAGAGAATGCAACAGGTGCCTGTAATAACCAGACCAGTATTGATGCAGAGTGTCAGGCTGCCATACTGGGTAGGAAATTGTATTATGCACAGTATACCACAAAAATGGTAAAAACACGGTCAACGCTCATTGTTTAGTATTCATATTCGTATAATCAAAACTTTGGTCTTCAGTCGCAAATACTGGGGGCCTCCCTATCTCAAATTCCCGGGCTGAATTTTGGGCCCAGTACGTCCCTGGTATATACTGTATATTTTGTATAATTTTGTCAGTTTATTTGAGCATTTGTAAAATTAATCAGGAGAGAAAATTTTAGCCAAAGCCAAAAGTACCTTGTCGAAAGGTGTAGGAGAAGTATCTGAGCTGAAGGATATGTGAGACAAGAATAGTTTTAGCAGCTGTGGCACAAAAACAATGTGCCTATTAGACAGTCCGTTGTATATGACAAGTTTAACAGAAAATCTGTGGGTGATTTAGAACAGCAAACACATCTGCTCCTTTCACAAATTTACTGAAAGAAATGTGTGGCATATTGCAACCAATTCTTATTTTTTTTAAGATCAAATCCATCAGCGGGCATTTGTAAAAAGACAGCTAGCTCTGCTGTGAAAGGGGTTCTCGTGTAACATTTTACACGTCAAGGGTCAGAGAGCTGAGGAACATAACATATGTGATTTTATTGTCATTTCCATGTGTGAAGCTCTCAACTTTTGAAAAGTAATTATTGATTACAGAAAGTTGTTTAAAAATGTTAGGTCAAGTGACACAACATGTTCTTACAGCTGATGACTCCAATGCACTGTTGCTTGGTTTAGGCTTGGGTTGAGTAAAATTGCCTTATTTATTGTCCAAGTCAAAATTAGGTTAGTCAAAGGTATATCAAGTAACAGGGTAGTCCTATGTCAAAAAAATGTCAACATGTCATAGTTTAAGGAGTAAATTATTAGGGATTATCCAGACCTTGGATGATGATGACTGTGTTTTGCTGTCTAGTTTAGCATTTGAAAGGGCTCCAGTCATTCAAGGCAGACTGCAAGCAGTCTGCAGACTGCAGACTGCTTGGTTGGATATTTTGTACTTTTGAGCAACCGCACAGGAAGAACATGTAAACTCCAAACAGGCGGGGCCAAATTTGAACCCAGGTCCTCAGAACTGTGAGGCAGATGTGCTAACCAGTCGTCCACCGTGCCGCCACAGATGTATACAGTAATACATGAATAATAAAAATGTTAAACCTAGAAATATTCTTTAACCAGGCCCCTTCTGGAGAGATCTAATTTAGTCACTGCAGAGTTGACATATTACAGACAAATACACATCTGCCTTTTAAAGAAAATTTTAGAGAAAATTGGTATTAACCAGTTAAATTAGCAACATGACAAGTAGACTTTACACCGATCTGATCGACCTGAACGGTATCGGCAGATATTTAGCATTTTATGCAGATCGGCTTTCATGTCATAATTCGCCAATCCGATCAATGATCAATTATTGATCGGCTGCGCAAAAGACATTAACTCCGCGTCGCCATCATTTACAGTATATTTGAATCCAAAATCCAGTTTATTTTTTAGCCTTGTCGCGTGTTTTTTGACATAGTACTGTAAATACCTGACCATCAATAAAGTTATTTAAAAATAAACGGCGGCGGTATGGGACAGACAACACGTCTGAGACAGACAACACGTAATGCGTGGATCAGACGACAAGACAAATTTGCTCTTTCAAGATTGCACTATGTCAGACTACTGCAATAAAATCTTGTATTCCGATACCAACACATCCCATTTTTTAGGATCACTGGGCTTTATCTTGTCAACTCAAATGCGACCGGATACACTTGTTATCAAGGCGACGAAAGAGTGGATCGCGTGGACTGTATTATAAGAACAAAATGGGGAAAAACGTGTTTGTGGTCACCGGTGCTCGGGAGAGGACGTTCGTTTAAGGATTGCTTGAGGTTTGTTCATTTACTTTTAATACGATACGGCTCGCAAGCAGGCAACAAAAAGTTATGTAGCATAGGAAGCTACTGCTAGCACTAACGGTTGTACTGGCGTTTTGTCGAATCATGCTCTAAAGTAATTTAATTACAATAAAGTAATTTAATTACAGTACGTTAGCCCCCGTTATTTTTGTAATGTTGGTTTGACCTGACTGATTAGAATACATGACTTGACTAGAGCAGTGATTTCCAACTTTTATGGAGGCAAGAAACATATTTTACAACTGATCTCATGGCACACCAACAAACAAAAATGTCACAAAAAAATGGAGACATTAATTACTGTATGTACTTCCTGCCATCTAATAGAAGACCATTCATTTGTTCTGTCTGTCACTATGCCTCACTGGCATAAATAGATGAACAAAGACATTATTTATTGCAAATATGTTTTTGGAGCAATTAAGTAAACAGGTATATACAGTAAATATAAATATGAGACAATAACATGTATCAGATTTTTATCCACATTTGTAAGACGCCTAATTCTGATCTTAGGATATCTGATTCCAGGTGTTTTTCCTCTTCACGCTCCATGATGCATATCCAAATTGTGGCAGTGCAAAAAAATTGGAAAATTGCCACTTGAACCATTTGAGTGCAAATCAAGTGAAACACAGCCTTTATACTGTTGGCTCACAGTTAGAGGGTTCTGTGTTGGAAATCAAGTAGTAGAGCTTTGCTGTGTCGGGCTTGCATGTTTTCCCTGCATCTATGTGGGTTCTCTGTCAGGTACTCACCAGGCATAGTATCACATTTACAAGATTTAAAGTGACTCAAATTTTCATGGCACAGGTGTGCCGCAGCCTAAAAGAATTTTGTTTGCCACAGTGTTTTGCATAATAAAATGCATCCACCATGATTGTCACAATTCCCTGAATGAAAATTGTTTGACCCTGCTGTAAACTCCTCCCACTCCGACCGAGATACCACCCACTCCCTGTATCAGTACATTCATTCATTTATTCATTTTCCGTACCGCTTATCCTCAGTGTTTATCAATTCATCGTTTTAAAAAAGGAGCACATCATCTTCTTTGAAAAAGTAAGCTATTGTTTACAGTATAGGGACTCACCGTATATAGGGTTGTGTGCCACTGATAGAGGGATGGGCCTTTCAAGTTGAGGTTTGACGTGCATCTGTGTGTGAGTGGTGTGTGTATGGTAATATTTCGGCTTTATGGCATATTGCTGGCCATGTTGCATGGGCATAGACCGGATTCTGGAGGGAAAGAGAGAAACAAATATATAACATAAGATACCTCAACCAGTAAACATGACTGCTGGACCATTGATGTCTAAATAAAAATAAACCAAGTGTTTCAGTGGGTTAGTTATAGCTATGGAAATGTCCCATATTTATTTTATTTCAACAGCTAATGGAGATCACTTAATTTTATTGGTGCATAATGTAAAAATCAGAAAAAGAAGCAGCCTTTACTCAGGTTTTACATCATCTTCACTGGTGAAGTGGCAAAATCAGTTAGAATTGGACTGAAAAGATACTGTAGACCTTAAACCTGTAAAACAGTTCAGTTGTTCTGAGTACGATAAAAATTTGGAGCATTAGACGTACTGATAATATACCGTAGTTTCAATTTGTTCCACTAACTCATTTTCTTTAAGTTAAAGTTACAAATATGTAAGTTCTGTATACTGGAGGTCCTATAATTATAAAATATATATAAAACAATTGATACATATTTTGTTTTAAAATGTATAAAAAAAAATTATACAAAGTATAGTCATATAAAAACAAGAAATGTATTACAAAATTAACCAGACACTGTTATGTTTGTTTTTCTTGTTTTTCTTTTCCTTATCTTATGTGGATATTTGATATATGAACAAGCAAATCTTGTGATGACATCCCCCAACAATTATTTAAAAACTTGTCAGACTGAAAAACAAAGAAGAAAGAAGCAGCACCCTTCATTGGTGAGTAGTTCTCGCAGCTAGCCAGCTGCCTTCGTCATCAATACATAAGCCTCACATCCCACTTTGGTTGTCATGCTGAGCGGCAGTGGCACTGGCTCGAAGCAGGCCCGTAGCTAGTCATTTGGGGGCCCAAGGCAAACATATGCCCCTTTTCCATTGTACCAGTTCTACCCCCAACTAGCTTCGCTACGCCCCGTGTGGTCACTTCTCCATGACACCTTTTCGAGGCCAAGCGGTGACAATGGCAATCGCCTGGTTCTAAAATGCAGGCCGACAAGGGCTGTGATGTAACTGTCATCCAATTGGCTGACAGATGGAGGCGTTTCTTTAAGCGCGGTGACTTGTCACTTTCACAATAATGCCGTCTAAAGGCTGCCACACACCGAGTGATGCAGCTGAACCCGACTGAGCTGTCGCGTAGTGTGAGTGATTAGGCGACTATTTTCATGAGTGGTCGATCAGTCTGCCCATGGTTTTGGTGCCCAAAATTTGAATCGCCGTCTTAACGTCGCCGCAGATTCCGGGTTTAGTGAGCCGCGCCGCATCAAGTCATATAAAGAGTATATAAAGCATCAAATACTGTGTTTTACATAAATGCTTAACTATATTTATAATGTACCTGTGGATGGAAAAGTAAAGCTTGTGCGCAGAATGTACGCGAACACACATACGTACATGCTGGGTACGTTCAAATTAATGGAGCCAGCTAGCCTCCTTTCAAATATCCACACTTTCACTTTTATTCTCACCAACACCCTCTCTCTTTAGCAACCTAGCTCTTCCTTAACTATTAATCTATCTTTTTGTGCTTTAAGGAATGTGATAAAGTACAAGATACTGAATACACAGAATCAAACGCCGGGCTTGCCGGGGATCCACTTGTGCAATCGCTCATGTGCAGGGGTGCGTCGGCAACTCAACACGATGGTCCGGTGCAGTCGGGTTCGACCACATCGCGCAGTGTGCGGCAGACGTAAAGCAGCTTTTGTTCTGTGGTTGACTGAGGAGGTGCGGGCATTTTTGTCCATATTGGCAGAAGATGAAATACGGCGAGATGCAAGGAAAAGAAACAAGAAACGAGCGTGTCACCATCTTCTTGATCCCGCTCTAATCCCTCCCACTTTTGACTGGTGTCTTTTGTAAAGGAAAAGCAACTGAGGCTAGAACAGGCCAAACGAGGCCGTTTGGAACTTAAGAGCGGCAATAGTCAGTGGTGGAGTCATGAACACTGACCTAAACTGAGACAAGTGAGGCCTACAGTTCTTTGGATGTTGTATTGGGGTCTTTTGTGACGTCTTGGAGGAGTCGTCGCTGCGCTCTTGGGGTAATTCTGGTTGGCCGGCCACTCCTGGGAAGGGTTCACCAGAGTTTTATGTTTTCGCCATTTCTGGATAATGGCTCTCACTGTGATTCACTGGAGTCCCAAAGCTTTAGAAAAGGCTTTATAACCTTTTCCACACTATTAGATCTCAATTACGTTCTTTCTCATTTGTTCCTGAATTTCTTTAGAGCACGGCATGATGTCTAATCTTTGACGATGTTTTGGTCTACTTCACTTTGTCACACAGGTCCTATTTAAGTGATTTTTTTTATTGAGAAGAGATGTGGCAGTATCGGGCCTCGGTGTGTGCCAGATAAATTGAACACAGGTATGATAAACCACAGTTATGTTTTAACAGGGGGGGCAATCACTTTTTCACACAGGACCATGTAGGTTTGGTTTTTTTTCTCCCTTAACTCATTCAGTCCCAGCCGTTTCCTGAGAAGGGAACCCCGAGACTGGCAGCCATTTTCGATCAATTTCACTCATTTTTCAAGCCCCACAGAATATTGTGTAAACACCAAACCCACCAAAAGAAACATCAGACTCTCTTCTTTCACCGGAAAAAAAATATTTTTTATCTAGCTTATACCGTTCTTTAGTAATCAGCAGTCAAATATAGGCTACTTTCAGCCAAATCTGTTTCTGGAAGGAAAAAACTGAGAAAACAGCCTTTTTGTGAAAGCAGACAGATCAACCAGAACAATGACTTCGACAATATTTTTTTTCTTTAGTGAAAATCTCAAACTCCGAACATTAAACAACACTGAGAAAGTACTTTTAAACAGAAAAATCATTTATTTACAAGTATAACTATGTTCAGAATTTACATAAGAAATGCATGAACAAATGGGGTTCCCTCACTTTTTTCCTCCAAATTCTCCTCCTCTACCGTTTGCTCAAAATATTGCGCACAAAATCTCGCAAAGTTGTGTCCACATCTGGTTTATTCTTTGGTGGAAGTGAATGGGATCTTGTGTGGTTGTTATTGTCCTTGAAACCAGTCCCTACTTCTGCTCGAAGCACAACCTGTGCAGATTAGAAACATAACTATTACTAAAAATACAGTGTTGAAATTGCTGTTGTGGGACATGGAAAAAAGAAAGCTTTTAATTACCTTTTTTGTTTGCACTGCGTACTGGAATGGGGGTCGAACGTCTGCTGGATGCGTAACCTGTAACTTTTAAAAAATACATACCATTACTAGAGAATACTTTTTATTGATCTGTTTTGCAAGGGTAAAAAAAAAAAAAAAACATTACTTTTCTTCATCGCGATCCTAAAAGAAGAATTCCTGCAAGATGGACGAAATGGAAAATTCAAATCAGTACTGGCAACAGATGTTACATTGTAATGTGAACTAGTGGGACTAAATTACGGTTTTATGTAACAAGGATTGAAGGAGCGTGTTTGCTCGCTAAATGCAGCGAACGCGAGCTGCAAACAAGTTACCTTTGAATCCATATCATCTGGAGGATCTCGGGATGAAGCTCGGCTGGCGATCCAGAGGGAGTTCACTCATCTGACGATTCCGGATCCCATTTATTCAAATGATGGTCGGCAGACAATCATCTGGCAAGCGGCCGAGAGGATCTCACCATAAGGTCCGGCATTTTGGGAAATAGCTTTGCAACAAACAATCGGCTCAGAGTGTCATTCTTTATTTCCCCGCATGATCGAAGGCGTCATTCCTGTCGGTCGCAGGAATATTTTTCTTGCCTTGGCGCAATAAACCTCTGGTACCAAAATCTCCCCCCCCCCCCCCCATTTTGTCTTCTCACTTTTCCCCCCATTATGCTTGCCTTCTTCTCATTGTCTCTTGCACCCCGCCTACTCCTTCTGCCTCTTCTTCCACTGAGGGAGGGACATTCACCTCAAGGCATTGTTGCCCTCTACAGGGTGCCATTCCTCATTGCAGTTATCCAGAGGCTTGACGATCACAGAAACTGCACAAGACCCTCCCCCACCCATCCCGGTTAAAAAACGCCATTGACGTCTTTAGACGGCATCGGCAGGGAATAGATGGAATCTGAATGACGTCTTTGGGAATGAGTTAATAATAAAAAAATTTGAAAACTGCATTTTGTGTTTACTTGTATTGGCTTTGACTAATATTTATATTAATTTGATGAAGGGAAACATTTAAGTGTGACAAACGTGCAAAAAAAATAAGAAATCAGGAGGGGGTAAACATTTTTCACACCACTTTATGGACAATAGTTTTAGTTTTTACTTTGTGCAATATACTTCTTGTACAAGTCTTCTCTTGCATGCTATTTATATAACATGTATTTCCTATATCCACAATTACTGCTGAAACGGTGAAAATGTCACTATTGTTTGACTAATAAAATAAATAAATAAATAAATCTTATTTTATATTACAAATACTTATTCATAATGAAAATATAGTTTTAACCTGCCCACTTTCTGAAGTGACGTGCAGTGACCTACTAATTTCCGGTTCAGACGTGGCATCCTGTGTAGATATGTATTAGTTTATATTCATATCTCTAAACACATTGATTAGCCTGGTATTTAGTTTTTCAAAATTGGTTAATCTCCGCGAAAAGGCGGCTCCTGCCAGACGTATGGGACAATTGTACCGTATCACCAAATCACTTTCGATTTCAAAGTTTTGCGGCTGCATGACACGATAGCTTAACAATTAGCATGGGTTTGACATCATCTTCGCCTATCCACTCCTTATCCTCCCTTTGTGACGCTTGTAAAAAGCATGTTAAGAAGTGTAGCTTATTCGCTAGAATGGAGGCGATGATCAGTGACTTCCAATGCATTGACACAGGACGCAGAGAACATTCACCTCCGCGGCTTGGCAGCCGGTGAGCGTAGTAAAATAGCGTGCACCAAGCAGCTGTTCCATGGGAGTAGGGTTGGGCATCGAGAATCGAGAACCAACTAGAACTGGGACCAATGCCCCAGCCACCCCGGAACTGCCCAAACCCTAAACCCCAGACCCCAGCCGACGCTCACAGTCTTCCCACCCCGAAGCAGAAGCAGCGAAAACCAACAAAGCGGCGAAAACCAACGCAGAAGCAGCGAAAACCAACGAAGAAGACGCGCCTGCGCCCAACGGCGGCGAACAAAAGCGCGCCCCAACCCTGCCAAAATCAATGACCAGCCGCCCCAGTGCAACACCTGGAGCAAGACCATACCGTGCAAAGGAGGCCCCCACGACGCGCAGCCCCCGACGCACCCCGAGCCCCAGCCCACAATGCAGAGCCCCAGTGAAGCCAACTCCTAGTCAACCGGGCGAGTGAAACCACAAGACACGTCCATACCAACACAGAGACAGGCAACAAGGCAACGGTCACACCCCCGCACCAACGGTCCTCAGCGCCCACTCCAGTGCCCAAACCAACGCAAGCGCCAACGACAGGGAGAGGAAAAAAAATAAAAATAAATTTAAAAAACTCAACAAAACCCAAAACCCCACCGCAGCAACCCCACACCACAATGAACCAGGACAAAACCCACATAAACATTTTAAAATATTAATAATTCCGGGATAACTGGGATGTTAATCCAGTTTCAATCGATTCTTGATGCCAAATTTTAGTCACGTTATTTTGAGACAAATTAATACTGCTCAAGACAGGCAGTAATGTTAATCTTTTTTTTCCGGGTGGGTGGGGGTTGCGGGGGTCCTGCACACACACAAAAAACAAGCAAACACTTCCTATCGCTCCTATTTAAATGCGCCTTAAAACACAACTAACGGCGTGATGGACGGTTGTTCACTGTGAAAATAACTTGTACACGTTATTTCTGCTACAGCGATTTTATTGCTAACAAAAACAGACATGGAGTAACTTAAACTAGATTAGCTTGCACAATTTCAGCAATGCATGCATCGTCACTGCTTGGATCACTTCCTTACCACACTCACCATTGCTCTGGACTGTTGACCACAACTATTTAAAGTCCTCCACCCTTACTATCTCTTCTCCCTATAGCCTCACTCTTCCCCCTCCACCCCTCTCATTCATGCAGATATATTCTCTCTTACTTCGGCTAATCTTCATTCCTCTCCTTTCCAGTGCATGCCGCTATCTTTTTAACTGTTCCTCCACCTGCTCCCTGCTTTCACTGCAGATCACAATGTCATCTGCAAACATCATGGTCCACAAGGATTCCAGTCTAACCTCACCTGTCAGTCTATCCATCACCACTGCAAACAGGAAGGGGCTCAAGGCTGATCCCAGATTCAGTCCCACCTCCACCTTAAATTCCTCTGTCACACCTACAGCACACCTCACCACTGTTCTGCTGCCCTCATACATGTCCTGTATTATTCTAATATACTTCTCTGCCAATCCAGACTTCCGCATGCAGTACCACAGTTCCTTTCTGGGTACTCCTACCATTACTTTACAGTCGGTAACCTCCTTTCTCCGGGTACATCCACATCCCATAAACCTGCATGCTAGGTTAATTGGTGACTGACTCTAAATTTCGCGTTCACTCTTCCTCGATGTGCCGGCCCAGCAACTCCGTACACCAGTTGACTAACATGCATGTGATATGGTGTTCATTCACTAATAAGTTTGATAGCAACACTAAAGACTTTAATTAATAACAACACAGATTATACTAACATATCAACTCACAGACGTTTAGACACTAAAAAATAATCCCACCGCAGCACTCGACAGTAGCATTGCCTTGTTCATTTTCCCACATCCTGTCCTGCCCTTTTCTGTCCTCTAATCTGTTTCTCTTGGTTAGTTATTGCATGTCCTCACCGGGTGTGTCCCCACCCCCCAATCTATAAATAACTGTTGTAACGTTACTTGTTTTCAAATATCTAGACTGTCTCACTATTGTTCTGTTCTGTTCTTTGTTCTGTGGTTTACACCCCTAGTCCCCTTGTCCACTCTGTCCCTCTGTCTGTCCCGCAAAACCCTTTTCGGTCTGATTGCATTTTCAATAAACATCAGAAGAATTAAACAATTACAAATATAAGCAGAGGGAGTATTTCAAACTCCTCTGCTGCACAGCAAAACTGTTTCTGCACAACGATATACAGATCCACCATTCCGCAAGCCAATGCAGCTAAATAAAAGAGGTTTAAAAAAAATAAAAAATAAATAAATAAATGTTGGTTCAGATTTTCCATACCGAGTCTGCCGACCCAAAGAAGAACTCGTTGGAAACGATCGAAAAACACGCATGAAGTGCGTTTGCGACGGCAATCGTGTGTCTTAAATGAGTATATGAATAAAATAAATGACAAATCGGCTCAGTGCAACACTTGCAATAAGATTATATTCCGCAAAAGAAGTTGCATGATTATCATGATCATTACATGGTTTGGAAGCAATGGAGTCCCTGTCTGTGAAATGGGTGCTCTGGCTCAGATGCTTGGCACAGCACCGAAGTCAGAATCATTGAAGTATCCATCCATCCATTTTCGGTACTCCTTATCCTCACAATAAAATACATCTTATGCCAGCATTCAGACAGCAAACAAGTTAAACTATACCTAAAATGTTGGTCAATCAACTCAAATTCAAATAACCAACGAACACCAGCACATGCAATTTAAGCAAGTGTGTTCTAAAGCTCTCGTGAAAGTGTACCCTACCTCAGTGAAAAGAAAATACAGAACATTTTAATTCAAGTTCATGGGTTTGATATTAATATAGGTTTACTGGTTAAAAATAACGCTGTGAAAAATTCATATTAAAGCTTGTAAAAAGTTAACAGCAACAAACTATGTACTTGACTACTTGTGTAGTATGTACATAATAAGCTTTATTTAAAATGCAACTCTGTCAAGGCATCTGTTTTTTATTTGGGTTCGTAGGAGACATGACTTCATGGCAAAGAAAATAATGGGAGTCGAAATGTGATGTAATGCTCAAGTTGTGTTTATCAACCCCAAAAGAAGTTATTTTATTAATTATAAATCATTTAAATAAATCGGCCGATTAATCGGTGATTGTTTTTTTTTTCTTCTGCCAAACATCAGTATTGGCATCTGCCTAAAAAAAAAAACATATCGGGCGAGCCATAAACACATCATTTCATATATCGTGCGCGAGACATTGATAACAAGACACAGACCACAACTGTCTCCAAATGCATGGAAGGATAAAATTAATGGTCATAATCTAGGACATGGAATTACGGCTTGGCATGACGTTTCTTAAAGTTACTCATTTGCATTTTCTGCTGCTGCTTTATTTCAATTTGAAAACATGGAAGTGATGTCATTGTGATGTTTCTCTTTCATCATTACCCAATTGTGTAAACTTGGTTATTTGAACGATAACCCGCACATATTCCATTTTTCAAGAGGAGTCTTAAGCAACCCAGCAGAGCAATGGCTCTGATGGCAGTCATCAATGAAGAAGAGGTGCCTGCAAGAATTCCTTTTTTGAAACTCACCATATCTCGATCATTCTCAAGGATCAGGTCGTAACATCCCATAGTCCTTGGACAGACGCGTGTGATTTTGTTCTGAGTGATCTTGGTGCTCCATTTGAGCTATCCTGAGAACCTACTGTAAATGGCTTCTTTGAATTAATTCAGGTTCTTTCGTATTTTGTCCAATGCAGGGTGTACCCTGCCTCTTGCCCAAAGATAGCTGGGATACACTCAAGGACACCCGTGACGCTAGTGAGGATATGCGGTTCGGAGAATGGATGGAGGGATGTTTTTTTTTTAAAGTCAGAAATGTTTAAAATGTTTATTTCAATTCCATTCTGTTCAAACGTGTGGATCATATCACAAATGTGTTTGCATTCTTTCTGTGATTTTTTTTTAACCTTCATTATTTTTATGGACATCGTTATTGTCATATTTGTCTAATATATCTTTCATACGGGAGCATCCTAGAATATGGATCTTTTCCTCAGTTTTTTTATTCAACACCCATCTTGAATACAGACTGCCAATGTCAATGTCATTTACATTCATTCATTCATTTTCCGTATCGCTTATCCTCACTAGGGTCACGGGCGTGCTGGAGCTTATCCCAGCTAGCTTCAGGTGAGAGGCGGGGTACACCCTGAACTGGTCCCCACTCAATTGCAAGGCACATACAAACAAACAACCATTGGCACTCACATTCACACCTACGGGCAATTTTGTGTCACCAATTAATCTACCATGTACGTTTTTTGGGATGTGGGAGGAAACCGGAGTACCCGTAGAAAACCCACGCAGGCACGGGGAGAACATGCAAACCCCACACAGGCGAGGCCAGAACTGTGAGGCAGATGTGCTAACCAGTTACACCTAGGCTCCATGAACTTTAATCTCAAAATGACGAGAAAATGAAAGCACAATTGTCATGTGTCATGTCTTAAACAGCTGTGGAATATTTTGATTGTAGGCTCCTCACCTTAAAACTATAGTTTGTTGTTAATAGAAATTCTCAATACTGTGCCTGATACAGACAGCCCTCCTTCAAATGTGAAAGGTACACCGAATATAAGTTCAAGTCACCATCAATGACTCTCTCCAGGTGTGGTGAGAGAATTGTAGTGGTAATAATGAGAGTAATAACATGATAATAATTTTAATAATTCATTTTCATTAATAGTGCTTTTTTTCCTCACTTGAGCCCATCCCCCAAAATGTCTGTTCATGTCCCTGATACTGACACAAATTTTATACTTAACAGAATGCAGTTCTCCACTGTTTTCCATTGTTGATGGAAGGTTGCCATTCAAACACTGTCATGTGATGCAGCAGGAATGTTTTCAAATAAACTAGCGGTGAGCTATAACTGGATCAGCAAAAAGACTAATCAAGATTTTACCATGCTGCAGTAGGGCAAAAGGAAAGGATTGACAACCAAATATAACGTCTACTGACAACAAAAAACAGAAATAATTCAAGTTTTCAAGCAAAATCACAATATCATGATAAGAGCTACCCTTTTTTAAGATAATAGGTTGTGTTTAATTAGTGGTGCTATGATCTGCACTGTTTTCAGACACTGCAACTAGCAATCCAAGTTTGTAGCATAATAAATAAGCATCATGACTTCCACCATTTACAAAACAGTGCTATAAAAAAAAATGTAAAACTAAAACGAGTTGTAAAATTCTGATCAGGATCAATGTTGAATTTACCAAAATGTGGATGACACTTAGGGGTGTTACGATCTGATCTTTGAGATTGGAAATCGGTGCGATGACAGCAAAAAAAATAATAAAATAAAAAATTGGACTGGATCTAAAATCTCAGATATTACCACTCTTATACAAGCAGTCCTGTCCATGCGCCGTTCCAGCACTTATTTTCCAGCAGTGCCCGGACGGCATGCAGACCCAATGTGATCACAACAAGTTGCTAAGGTGCTAACATAGTAGCAAGGAGTAAGAGTAGATGTTGCTTACTTAAAGTCGTTTATTGACACTCCAGATAAAGTTCACTGTAAAACTAAACTCACAAAACAAAAGAATTACACGTATTTACTGTTCAAATAAATCACAGCCTTCGTTTCTTTGTTTTTGCTCACAACAATTGCTAGCTCAAAACTAACACGCAATAAATAAATAACACCATTGACAAGCTAACAAAAATTTGCATAGACCTGCGGCACTTATATTTGTCAAAATAATGAATATTGGTACACCAACGTTTATAACCGCATACCAACAGACAATATAACAATACTCTCTGGTATATATCCTTCAAATTGTGAAAAACGAGTTAAAATAACAACATTCGATCGATCTTTGTTACTGCAAGTGTGCATCTTGTGTATATCACACTGCCCCTCAGAAGCCAAAACATGCATAGCAGAAACAGCGCTTGATCTGCGAAAGAACTGGGGTGGGCATAGATACATGAGGTCCGCAGACATATTTAACTTGCCAGCGGTTATCACCAGCCCCTTCTGTATTTAATATGGGTATCCATTCACATTGTCTGTTGGCACAGAGGCAAGAGGAGTGAATATGCTGCAGTCACGCACGGATCACTCTTCCGCACAGATATGTCTCCATGCAGACCCATTGCGCCATATTTAAAGGGAATGAGAGGCGCCGCTTAGATTGCTGGTGAATTAAGTCTGCTGTGTTCATGCCCACGGTGAAGACCGCCCTCCTTTAAATACGCCAGCTTGCGCGCGTCTGTGAATTCAGGAAAACCCGATCTTATCCACCACAGTGAACATTAATGTACAAAAAGTACAGGATTTTAGCCCAGATATTGGGCCGATTAGCTATCGCAGCCGATTTCCCAGATCGGGCCAGACATATTTTTTCAGGAACGCACAACTTCTTGTAGTGTGACATAATCCACGATCAACGATTTGGGCCCTACAACGCCAAAATGAAAAGTGTAGCATGTTTGATTTTTTGGAACTCTTCCGTGTAGTGTGACTTATCAACGACAACTCTCTGACCGCGCACCTTGACATTGACCAATAGGATTGCGTATTGTGACTGGCGCATCGCCTCCCGTGCATGGCGTTGTCAACATGTTTGCATGCCGTTGTCAACATTTATTCATGCGCACGAACCAATGTTTACCGAAGCTTTAGAGCATGATTTGACAGAACGCCGGCATGTTTACGTACAACCGTTAGTGCTAGTACTAGCTTGCTAGGCTACATAACATTTTGTTGCATGCTTGCGAGCCGTATCGTATTAAAAATACTTGAACATACCTCAAGCAATCCTTGAATTAACATTCTCTCCTGAGCACAGGTGACGTTTTTCCTCATTTTGTTCTTTTTTTTTCAGCCATACAATACATTGGCGCGGCCAGTTGTTGTTGTATCCGGTCGCATTGACCGGTGACACTTTTTCTGGTTCCGCCTCTCCGACAGTGTATGATTTGACAAGATAAAGCCCATGATTGCAAAAGACGGGATCCGGTGGTATCGGAATACATGTCATGTCGTATTGCCACTGTCTGACCGAGATACGGCAAGATTTGATGCCAGTAGTCTGGCAGTGCAATCGGGAAAGATCAAATTTGTCTTGTATTTTTATCCAGGCATAACACCGCCCACCGCGCCTGATTTATGCCGGTCATGAAACTAGAGCCTTTGGACTTTAATGTATGAGAAACTTTTTGGCATTTCTACATTACAGTATTGCACCTATTATATAGATAGTTTTAATTTATCTGAACTTGGTAATGATATAAATTGAGGGATTATTTCACAATCTAAATAGAAAATTGTCCAAAACACAAGCTTTAAGCAATGAAGAAAATCTATTCATATCTCATTCTGCTATAGTTTATAGTCTTGTGAAAAACACAGACAACTGGAAAAATACATATAAAGTAGGTTGTTTACAATATTTTACCAAGTTGATGCATCATCTTGTCCTCCCAGTCACTCTCAGCTCTATGTTCACTTTTTCAGTCTGATTCCAAATTATTCATTGGGTGGAATTTGGGCTTGGTCCAGAGGGTGTACCGTATTTTCACGACCATAAGGCGCACTTAAAAGTCTTAAATTTTCTCCAAAATGGACTGGGCGCCTTATAATGCGGCGCCTTATGTGTGACTTCGGTGAGCGCTCCGCTTGACTGACTGGGAGCATTTCCTGCCGACACGCTGCTTATATAGAGGAAAGGCGGACCTGGCTGAGGACAGCATGCGGACGTTAAAGGGGAAAGGGTGCGCGTGACAGAGGATGCTAAAGGCACGCCCCCAGTAGGTATATAGTTCCGGTATGTGCATCGGTTTGGCTAAGGACCCCCGAAAATGGCCCCTAAGAAGAGACACGCTTACGAAGCACAGTTTAAACTGCAAGCTATCAATTACGCGGAGGAACATGGGAATCGAGCAGTCGCGAGAGAATTCACGATCAACGAATTCATGGTTCGCAAGTGGAGGAAGCAGGAAAACGAGCTTCGCCAAGTCAAGAAGACGAAGCTGAGTTTCCGCGGAAACAAGGCGAGGTGGCCCGAGTTGGAAGACCAACTCGAGCAATGGATTAATGAGCAGAGAACAGCCGGGAAAAGCGTCTCTACAGTCACCATTCGACTGAGGGCAATAACGCTTGCAGAAGAAATGAAAATCGAACATTTTCAAGGAGGTCCGTCTTAGTGCTTTCATTTTATGAAACGGCACCATTTATCGATACGGGCAAGGACAACCGTGGCGCAGCAACTTCCGGCGGATAACAAGGAAAAGCTGGCCATCTTCCACTCCTACTGCAGTAAAACGTTTGCCGACAAACACATCCAGCCCAACCACATCACCAACATGGACGAGGTGCCGCTCACTTTTGCCATCCTGGCGAACCACACTGTAGAGAAGAAGGGGACCAACACGGCAGCGATACGCACAACGGGGCACGAGAAGTCGGCTTTTACTGTTGTCTTGGTTGCCATGGTAATGGACAGAAACTGACACCTATGGTGATTTTTAAGAGGAAGACGCTGCCTAAAGAAAAGTTTCCAGCCGAAGTCATCGTTAAGGCCAATCAAAAGGGCTGGATGGACGAGGAGAAAATGAGAGAGTGGCTGAGTGAGGTGTACGTAAAGAGACCGGATGGTTTTTTCCACGCGTCACCGTCCCTGTTGATCTGTGACTCCATGTGCGCCCATTTCACAGCCGCTGTGAAAAACCAAGTGCAACTAAGACTGGGAGGTAACGCCAGGCGAGTTACGCCACCGTATGTGAATTGATTGTGGATGCTTGAACAGTCAAAGCAGTTATCTGCTTTGACTGTTGTCCGAGGTTTTGCGAAAGCCGGCATCATTGCTGAACAGCCCCCCAGCAACGACACTGACTCTGACAATGACGAGAGGGAACCCGGCGTGTTTGTTGGAGAACTTCCCCAGCTGTTCATTTCGGATACAGAAGATGAGGACTTTGATGAATTTGTGGATGAGGATTGACCAAAAAAATAACGTGAGTACATTGTTAAATACTTCAATAAAGTACAACCGAACTCAGTTTTGCTCAAGTAGCCTTTTTAAAAACTTGGTTTTAGGATGCATGCATGCTACCGTATGTTTTAAGATAGAGTATGTTTTACCATGCCTGTGCCCAATAATACGGTTCGCCTTATGTATGTGTTAAATACAGAAATAGACCCCTTAACTGAGACGGCGCCTTTTAATACGGTGCACCTTATGGTCGTGAAAATACGGTAGTGTCAATTTCAAAAAGTAATTCATGCTTACTCCGTTACATTCCATTCTTAGAATGATAAATTACTGTACAGCCATAAGACAAGTCTTTGCTGGGTAGCAGTTCGATGTTTTAATATATATATATATATATATATGTTTTTTTTCAGTAAAATGAATAATTACTCGGGCATTCTGTGATTATTATGAATTTAAATGCTGTATTTAAAGATATACAATTTAGACAAATAAAGTGAAACCATTCTCAAGTTATGAGTCAAAGACTATATAGCCAATACTAGGAGAAATAATGACAAAATATAGCCTGCTTTAACATTCTGGATAAATGCTACTATTGTGACAGCAAACGTATGAACCTTTGGACTGACAGCCCTGTAGTGCAGTCCCTTTGGATAAATGTGTGCTTTTAGGGCAGGAATGCGATGAGGTGTTCTTCACCATCAGTGTAATCCATCCTATAAATCATGGACGACAGGTTAATTCTGTTGTAATGGCTCACAACGGGAAGGGTCAAATGCGGCTGCAGAAAGGGTAAAATGCTGCAGATGAACTACAGCAGTTCAAACCATTAAATGTGGCTCCCAGCAGGAAAGAGTGGCACTACAATGTATTGTAGTATTTCTCAAAGGGGAACCAAATCATTATTCAAAACTTTTTTCCTCAAAAGAAGAGTCAGTAATGTTTTCAATGGTGACTGGTGCACAGAGCAAGCCACATAAAGGCATGCTTGGATTAGTTTGGTATTGAAAACCTGAGAGCCCTGACCTCAACTTTGGGATGAAACAGATCAGAGATTGTGAGCCAGGCCCTCATGTCCAGGATTAGTTACGCCTGACCTCACAAATGTTCTTCTGGATAAATGGACAGAAATTCCCACAGACACACTCTCAAAGGTTGTTTTCCCTGTGAAAGTGTTAGTGTTTCTCCGGGCACTCCGGTTTCCTCCCACATCCCAAAAACATGCATGGTAGGTTAATTGACGACTCTAAATTGCCCGTAGGTGTGAATGTGAGTGCGAATGGTTCTTTGTTTGTGTGTGCCTAGCGATTGGCTGGCAACCAGTTCAGGGTGTACCGCGCCTCCTGCCCGATGATAGCTGGGATAGGCTCCAGCACCCCTGCGACCCTAGTGAGGAGAAGCGGCTCAGAAAATGGATGATATCAAATTGAGATTCTTGCACACCTGCCTTGCCTCCCTGCTTCCCTCCACTTGGGCCCTCCACCTTTTTGCCTCCAATACCAAGCAAAACCCCGACAGAATGAACCAACCACAAAAGGACCCAGCAGAAAGCACACGGCGTTGCCCTGCACGACCCCAGTCTGCCTCCCAGCGCCATCAGCCTGCCAACCAAACCAACCCTCCACCTGTAAGCCCCATCGTTCTGTCCTTTTCATCAGTGTCCTCCACTTGTCCTAGTTATTCACAAGCCCTAATGGTTCCCCTTCGCCTATTTTATAGATTCAGATCTATCCGCTTGTAAAGCTGGCCCTGATTTAGTTAACCTCCTGATTCTGATTTTGAATTTTTTCCCTGGTTTTTGTCACATTTTCTCTTTTCCAATCCCTGTGAGTCCACACCAAAGTCCTTTCCTTCCGACCTTTACTTGGGCACCCGTTTGGCCATCTATCTGGGACCTCTGTGTGGTGGCCAACAGACGCGCCCAAGGTAAAGTTTCGTTCTCCCATTTTCCCACCCCTGTTTCAAAGCCACTTTTTTTTTTTTTTTTTTACCCTTTTCCACACCTCGTTCCATGCCCGTTCCACTTCCTCCAAAATCTGCCCCCAAGTCACCTTCTTCCGTTCAAAATTCTTCACCTCGTCTCGTACCACCCTTGTTTCCTAGTTCACCTTCCTTAGTTCCTGCACACTGTGCCCCTGTTTCCTGTGGTCCCCAACTTCTATGGCGGCAGGCTGAAAAAGCCAATTCAGATCTCGTTCCTGCTCCCCGGAGGGTGCACCAGGCCATCCTGCTCCGACGGCACATGCTATGCGGCCACCACCCGTCCGTGCTCAGGCAGCGCTTTTCCAGCGGCAGCCACGCGGACCTTCTCCGGCGGCACATGCCAAGTCGCCGCCACCCGACCCTCTTGCCAGGCCTCTGCATTGCTGATTGGTCCAGCATCATGGCCATCCGCCTGAACAGACCGATAGAAACCGTTGTGCTTGGCACCCTGGCCAACCTCCTGAACGGCCCATCCAAGTACCACACATCTGGCGTCCTGGACAGCCACACACTGGCCCTGATGACCCTGAACCCGCCTCCAGGTCCCCTTCACCGACACTGTTGTGGACACTTTTTATTGTGACTTTTAGAGATGTCTTGTATCTGTCCCTTAAGAGGGGGGGGGGGGTACTGTCATGGTCTGTTTTTGTTGACTTGGTTCTGATTTTGTTTGTTTCATGCTTTTGTCAAGCCTTCATGTGTCTCATGTCTTGTCTGCTCATTTGGTTATTGTCTCCACCCGTTCTCGACAGCCCTCTACCTTGTGTCAACCTATCAGCTCTCTCTAGCCACTCGTGTCTTGTCCAGGTGTTTCTCATTGTCTCGTCAGTTTGCTTGCATTTAGTTCCTTGGTTTCTTTCGGCCCTTGTTGGTTCAGTATTGTTTGCAGTCTGTTGCTGTGAGTCACATTTCTCATCATATGTTTTAGATTGTGAGTTTACCCCTAGTGTTTGTTAGTTGGAACCTTTTTGGGAGCAGGGGTGCTTTTAGTTTTTTTTTTTTTTTAATTAAATCATTTTGTTATTCTTGCCTCCCTGCTTCCTTGCAGTTGAGTCCGCTACCTTTTTGACTCCAATACCATGCATAAACCAAAACCCTGGCAAAACAGTGGTACCTTGAAGTAAAAAAATAATAATAATAATTAAAAGGACTATAACCAAAATTTAGGTGAAAATGATCCTCTTAAGTCTGTTGCGCCTTTATCTTCAATAAAAATTACCCCCCCCCCCAAAAAAAAGCACCTTAGTTGAACAAAATTCGAAAGGGAAATTCGAAAAATATCCACTCTGGAAGCAGAAACCGAAAAGACAGACTGTAGCCATGTGGATGACTTAGAAGTGTTACATCTTTAAGTGATTGTGATCAAGCTGCTTTTTTTTCCTCAGCAAAATACTTTGATTTGAAATGTCTTGAAAAGTGTTGGCCATTTTAGTTCATTAGTTTGTGATAGTTGACTGTAATGAGTGTAGTGAGTGAAGCTAGCTGCTGCTTCGCACTAGCTAGCTGCATATGTTAAGCTGCCATTTGTTTGTCAATTGTGTGTCAAAACACATTTCAGTGATTTTAATACATTATACAGTTAATGTTAAAATAAATGATTGTGTCAATGTGTTAGGTGCATCAGTGACATTACATTCATTACCCCATCTCGCTCTCATTAGTCATTTAGGTGAAGCGACTGTTGAAATCTTAATATTCGACTGGACATATATAACCGTTTTCACTGATTTGGTTGTGTAATTGATCTATTTGGTTCATTCTTACATATACACTGACCGCCCACTCCTGCATAACTTAGTGGAAACTAATAGATGTATCAATTCCGTTTCAAAGAAAACAAAGCTGAGTTATGTCAAAAAGGTATTCAATTATGAGTTTATCATTGTCGGTATAGTGTGCAGTAGAACGGCAATGTGTCATACGACACAGAGGTGTTCCTATTATTGGCCCTCATGCGTAGCTAATTGAGGTCATTAAAATATTAGTTACAGCTCTCATTATGATACAGGTCACACACCATTGCAAACTAATCATATTACTGCTGCAGGCTGAATGTTATACTGTAGAAGCCCCGCCCTTAAATGCTCAATGCTGCCATCTGCAGATCAAATGCTCAAAAAAATAAACAAAACACAAAAAAGAATGGCAGTCAATCTATGTGAAAACAGGTCATATTGTCATTGTAACAGAAAGGTACCATTCTTGGCCCAATTTAAAATCTCAAGATCACTGTGATTCAGTAAAACTGTGATTTACAAATAAATTATCTCTTAAAGATCAAATAAAAAATAGTACTTACTGTTGCTGGATGTGTTGTTGGATATAATGTGGTCTCACAAGCTGTGGGGAAGGTTTGACAGTCAGCTTCATCTGGGCAATGTTGTCAGCTTGATGTGGGGGCAGATCATAAGCATTAGGTGGCACTTGCTGAGGTATGGGCCGCTGTGGTACTGCGTTGTGTCCATTCATGTGACTGGTGCTATGATCATTGGTCGGTCCTTTCCCAGGCTGTGCTGGAAGGGTGTGTGTGGGCACAGTCTTCTGCTCACATGCCTTGCCGCTTGAGCCAGGCTTGCAGACACAGAGCTGAGGCCTGAGGCACATTCCTCCGTTTTGGCACTGAGGGATGCAGTTAGCTGGAATACAAAATCCAGACAGATGAGAAGAGAGAGAAAAGCAAGGACAGACAGATGGCGATAAGAGGACACAAACGTGTACACAAAAATTCACTAATAAATATGATTAATTTGTTCAATAAATTACAAGATAATTAGGCAACTGTTGTCCTCAAAACTGGTTGCAAAGTTTTAAAATTGCACCCCATTTGAGCACTTGCAAAAAATATGACATTTGACTTACTAATCTTGGGTCAGAGATCCTTTGCTCAAATATTTTTGACTTGCCATTTTTCTTCAAGAGAACAGTGTTGACTTGACCATTGGCCTCAACTACCAAATTGGGTTGGAAAAGTTTAGCGAAAACTAAGCAGGCATTGACGAACACAATTTCTCCCGAAGGACATCTTCTGAAGTTTCTCATGCATTTAAATATAAAAGCATGTGGCTGAATTTGACAAATTAGTTTTATCCACCCTTCTACAAATGTCCGCATCAGTTTTTACTCTAAACAATTGTTATAAACACACAAAATGAAAAAAAAAAATAAAAAAATAAAAAAATCTTCATCCTTATCACCACCCCTTAAAAGAGAAATGGGAAGTGGCATTATTCATACCGTTGAAAATTTTGAGTTAAAGTGAAATTTTATGAGGTGAATACCCAACTTCTGAAGTTACTGATGGTGTAATGGTACGCTCGTCTGACGTCGGAGCAGGCAGCGTAGGTTCAGTTCTCAAAGTGACCGTGCTAATGTACTATATGCGTGAATAGTTGTCTGTCTGCATTTGTGCCCTGTGACTGACACGTGACCAGTCCAGGGTCTACCTTTTGCCCAAAGTGAGCTGGGATCGGGCTCCAGCTCTCCGCAACCATGAACAAGATAAGCAGTAGAAAAGTTGGACGGATGGGTAACTTTTAGACGGAAATTGTTTTGTGTTAAGACGTACAAATTTATTTGAAAATCTAAACTTGTGTTTTCATTGAGCTTTCCAAAGTTATTAATGCTTTCTCAAAAGAGGCATATCCAATGGTGTAGAATTATAGTTGATTGGAATGCTGTAGTTACTGATAATGTTTTACTTGGCTGATATCTGTGCAGTCAGCGTAGATTCCGTTTCCACACAGCGTGAATGGTTGTGCCCTGTAATTGACCAGTCCACAGTGTAGTAAACTAATCAAGTCAGCTTGGATCATTTCCAGCTTCTATTTGATTGGCTTCTGAACAGCATAAGTTTTATATAGTAGCAACATGGCAGTTGGCTGCCATCTTTGTGGAATTTTCGGGGGGAAAAAAGAAAAAAAATATGGACTTAGCAAATGCCTCAAAAATGCACCATAACAAATATTCATTCATGAAAAAACAGACTATTTAAGTACTGTATTTTACGCACTATAAGGCGCACCTAAAAGCCTTTACTTTTCTCAAATAGCGACGCTGCGCCTTTTAACCCGGTGCGCCTTATGTGTGCTCTGAGTTTCAAAATCTGTAAAAATGTTGTTGTGCGATTTTGGTAAGCGCTCCGCTTCATTGACTGTCGGACCATTTTCCTGCGACATAGGGACGTAATACGTACACTACGTACGCTGGCAGCGATAAACCAATTATAGAACATTACGTAAAGCTACATACAGTACGTAATGCTTACCTCCACCACACCTCCGGTAGGTATACTGTACTACCAGTATGCTGCGAAACAACATTTGTTTGGCTAAGGGCTACCGAAAATGGCATCAGCGAATAGACATGCTTACGAAGCACAATTCAAACTACAGGCTAATCGGTTATGCGGTTGTAAATGGGAATAGAGCAGCTGCGAGAGAATTCAAAATCAATCACAAGAACAGCCAGGAGAAGCGTCTATACAGTCACCATTCGACTGAAGGCAATAACGATAGCACAAAACATGAAGATCGAACACTTTCAAGGAACTCCGTCTTGGTACTGTCGTTTTATGAAAAGGCGCCATCTTGCCATCCGCGCAAGAACTACCGTGGCGCAGCAACTGAAGAAGCGGCGTGGGAACGATGGATGAGAGACGGCGAACAAAACCTTTACTAAAATTGGGAGGCAGCGCCGGGCGAGTTACGCCACCATATGTGAATGGATTGTGGATGCCTGGGCTAAGGTATCTACATTGACTGTTGTCCGAGCTTTCGCGAAAGCTGCCATCATTGCTGAACAGCCACCCGGCAACGAGACTGACTCCGACAATGACGGTATGTTTGATGGAGAAATTGCCCAGCTCTTCAATTCAGATACAGAAGATTAGGACTTCGATGGATTTGTGACAAAAGATTGATAAAAAAATAATGTGAGTGTATTTTTAAATACGTAGTAGAATAAAGTTCAACCAAACTCACTGTTTTGCTTCCGTTACCTTGTTTTAGCATGCACCGAATAATACGCCTTATGTATGGCTTATGTACAGAAATCGACCCCATAATTGAGACTGCGCCTTACAATCGGTGCGCCTTATGGTGCGGAAAATATGGTGACATATTCTACTGCCCACACTGCTCTTCTCGGGAATAATGCTGAATTTGTGCTATTTAAATCAAATATTTGGGGCACCTGACGCCGTTTGAAAATTTTAATTTTTTAATTATTTTTTAACCTTTCCTGTTCAGCTGCATGACCATACAGAATGGTGGCTCTGTACGCCTTTTTTGCTGGAACAGTTTTGCCGTGCAACAGGGGAGTTTGAAATACTCTCTCTGTTTAATTTATTAATTATTTTTGTTAATTATTCTGATGGGGCGACACGGTTTACGGCTGATTAGCTCATCTGCCTCACAGTTCTGAGGACCTGGGTTCAAATCCAGCCTCACCTGTGTAGAGTTTGCATGTTCTCCCTGTGCCTGCGTGTGTTTTCTCCGGTAGCAGCTAAATTGTTGATAAACTGTGGCTGTGCGCTTCTAACATATTACTAGCATAATGTTACATCATTTCTTCCTAGTACAGCAGTACTGTACTAGGAAGAAAGGTACTAACACTTCCTTAAGGTGATAGAAAATTTAATCTTGCGTTCTTGTCGCTGGCTCTTGTTCTTGCGTTCTTGTCGCTGGCTCTGCTCGGTGTGACACGGAAAAATAAATAAATCAAAATAAATATATAAATAAATCGCATCCGGGGACATTAGCTGTCACTCAAAACGAATTAGCCAACGAGGACGCATTCCTCATAAAGCCCGTCCACCTGAGTGGTTTGTGGCAAAAAGAAAACACAGAAAGTCAGGCAACACACGCACAATGGTTGGAAATGATTGAACCCCGGTCCTCAGAACTGTGAGCCCGACGCTCTAACCACCGCCTGCAGTTGTACTGTTTTACTCTAATTTGAAGATGTTTTTTGACCAGATTTTTTGTTGGTGATATCACACACAAACATTCTCCAAAACGGCATTTTTTTTCTGGACATAAAATAAATAAACTTCTAATGAGCACATAATCCGATTTTCAAAATTATTGGTGCACTGTACTCACGATGAGACGCAACCAGATCCATTTGGATAGATTTTTTAGAATTTACATTTTAAGGAACTCTTGTCAAGCTGCTAGTTATAGGATGGACAGATGGAATGTGCAGTATGCTTGACGTTCACAGACTACTCTAAAATGGAGCAAAATATATGATGAATAATTTATCAGTCAAACATCAGAATAATTAAAAAATAAAAAATGAGCAGAGGAGTATTTCCAACTCCCCTGCATAGCAAAACTGTTCCAGCATAAAAGTCATACAGAGCCACCATTCTGCATGGCCATGCTGCTGAACGGGACAGGTTAAAAAAAATAATAATAATAAATATATATATATATACATATATATACACACACACACACATACATATCAGTATGTGTGTGTATGCATATCAGTCACTAGCAAATAATGTATACGTTATAAGATGTTATGCTGAATTTTAGTCCATGGTTTTGATTATGACATTGTCAAGCAGACTGAATTACAATTTTATATTAAATGTGGAGCCCGCCTGTGCCTAATTCCAGGCCACCTCCAACTCTAGAAGCTCTGACATCATGAAAACTGTCATTTTTAATTGCAATTGCGGTATTACGGCGTGCTGACATGGCAGCGCTGGATCAGAAACAGAAGTTTAAACCCGCTGAAGAGAAGAGCTACGAAAAACGTATTTTCTTTTGTAACCAAGCACGCTGTGTTTTTGGCTTTCACAGATGTCTTGTAAAGTAAACAAGTACATTTCAAGGCGTGGTGGCGACAAGTACTGGTAAAACAGCGCAGATAATTACTGGCAATCAAAAAGCTAATGATGAGATGTGGTCATTTATCAGGTCTGAAAGTAGTAAGCCTCATGAAATGTAGCCGACCAGTGAAGCTGTGGGTTCAGGGGAGGACTTAGAGGTGAAGCAAGGATATTCAGTTGGGAAGGAGCAACCTTACATTAACAGAAGAGAGAGATGAGTAAACTGACATTAAAATAAGAGTTACAGTGATTTCAACCATACTTTATGGTGATCTTAACATCAGTTCTTCTTCATCTTTCAATATTTTGTCCCGATTCATTGTGATGTAAAGTTGCTAGTTTGACCTTTGGTGAAGTTTTAGCTCAATGTTAGGCTTGTAATGCGACTTTCTACTTTCTTTCCAGTGTGGTAAAGTAATTTACATTTTATTTTTGTGTCTGTCATCAGCGCTTATGTGGGTTTGAGGACTAAAATAAACGCTAAAAACCATCAGTGCAAGAGTGCAACCCACCGTTCAACTTGTTAGCTGCCTCAGTGTTGGCATAAACATATTTTATTGTTTCACTCACCCAATTGACTTGACTGAAGTTCCGCGCGGTGTAGATTGAAGCTCGGAGCGGGAAGAAGCACGTCAGACTTCTACATATTGTGAAAGGCTCCTATGCACAATATAATCTTAATCCAAGTGTTGTATTGAGGTGACTAGTCATTTATTTTAACATAGTTAACAGTTTTGCTATCCGCTGGGCACGTTCTTCTTCGTTGGTTTTCGCCGCTTCTTCGTTAGTTTTCACCACTTTCTTCATGTTGGTAGACTGTAGGCATCGAAACTGAGAACCGAAATGTTTTAATTTGAACAATTCCGGGACAACCGGCATGTTAGTCCCGGTTCCAATCAGTTCTCGATTCTCGATGCCCAACCCTCGCCCTGAGAAAGCGATGAACCCATTATACGCTTACGCAAGCAATTGGGTGATGCTTATTTTTTATGGCTTGGATTGTCATGAACGGAACAGAGAATAGGACCCAAAATGCACGACTCCAAAACAAATGGATAGTTTCAAAAAGAGAGGTTTAATATACGGGCAGAGGTCGGTACACAGGCAGCCAATCCAAAAAAGGCAACAGTATCCAAAAACATGAGGCAAAAAGGCGAGGTTGATAATTGGAACAGGGTCTAGTCTTACTAGGAGTCTGTGACGTGGAAACAAGGAATGCTGGAACGCGTGACAAGGTACAACGAACTGGCGACTAGAAAGACACGAGGTTAAATGCAAGGGGTAATTAGGGTGAAAGAGGCACTGGTGGTTAAGATGCTCTCAGGAGCAGGTGTGTACAAGACAGGGGGGAAAACAACAACCGGAACACACACCCATGACAGAACTACCCCCTTAACAACAGGCCCCAGACGGCCCCGGAACCCCTGGATGCGCAACGTGGAAGTCCCAAATGAGCGAGTCATCCACGATAAACGCAGACGGCACCCATGAACGTTCCTCAGGCCCGTAGCCCTCCCAGTCCACCACATATTGAAACACCCTCCCCCTCTGACGAGACGACAACAGCCGCCTCACAGTGAAGACAGGGCCCCCCATCCACGAACCGGGGGGTCGGGCTCTCTCCCAGGTACTCCTGCAGCGTCTCACCAAGGTCAATCCCGCTGAAACTGTGGACTCTGGGGCTATGGCAGGAAATAGAGATTGTTGGTAACCGTGCACAACGTGAAAAGGCAATAGACCAGTGGATGCAGAGGGGAGGGAATTGTGAGAGAATTCGACCCAAACCAGTTTCTGAGACCAGGATCATGGCTCCTGTGAAGCAAGACATTGGAGCCCAGTCTCCAGGTCCTGGTTCAGCCTCTCGGTTTGTCTGTTGGTTTCAGGGTGAAACACTGATGACAGACTGACGGTAACACCTATGAGATTGTAAAACTCCTTCCAAAATTGCTAAATTAATTGGGGTATCCGAATACCACATTCTTGGGAAAACCATGGAACTTGAATACCTGGTGCATCATTAACTCGGCAGTGTCTTTAGCTGAGGGGACTTTCAGGAGTGCAATGAAGTGCACCATTTTAGAGAACCTGTCCACGACTGTGAGAATGGTGGTATTTCCTTTCGAGGCCGGTAATCCCGTCACAAAGTCTACGGAGATGTCTGACCAAGGACGTTGTGGTATTTGGTATTGGCAGGGGTCGCAACTCCCCAGAAGGACGTTTACGAGACGACCTGTGAGCACCACATACCTGGCAAGCATTGACACAAAAACGCTGTTCGACCACAGATTGAGTCTTGGCAATGTCTGGGTCACATACAGTCCGGTTAGTGTTAGCCCAGTGGATGACTCTTCCCCTTAAGGTTGGAACCACATAAAGCCTGTGTTCAGGGCAATTTTCAGGGCTAAGAGTGTTCTTCGAAGCCTCCTTTACCACAGTCTCAATGTCCCAAACAAAAGCAGAAACAAAACATGACTTGGGCAAAATGGTTTTAGGGTCGGACAAATAATTCTCTGCCCAGAAAATGTGCGATAAAGCATCTGGCTTATCATTTTTAGAACCAGGTCGGTAGGATAACGTGAAATTGAATCTAGTGAAAAACAGAGCCCATCTAGCCTGCCTCGCATTTAATCTCTTAGCAGACTTAAGACATTCCAGGTTCTTGTGATCTGTCCATACTAAAAACGGAGTATGTGCCCCCTCTAGCCAGTGCCTCCACTCCACCAAAGCCAGCTTGACTGCCAGCAGTTCACGGTCACCAATGTCATAATTTCTCTCGGCTGGGGTCAGTTTTTTGGAGAGATAAGCACAAGGATGTAATTTACCATCTTTGAGACATTTCTGGGAGAGCACTGCTCCTATACCGGCATCAGACGCATCAACTTCTACCAAAAACTATTGTTTGAGATTTGGCAAAGTGAGGATGGGAGCGGAGGTAAAGCTCGATTTAAGTTTCTGAAAAGCTGCCTGACAAAGCGGGTTCCATACGAAAGGTCTGTGTGGCGAGGTAAAATCATGCAAAGACGATGCTATAGAGCTGAAATTTCTAATGAACTTTCTGTAGAAATTAGCGAAGCCTAAGAACCTTTGTACGTCTTTGCGTGACGTGGGAGTGGGCCAATTAGTCACGGCATCAACTTTGCAAGGGTCCATTTTGATTTCACATGGAGCCAGCACGAACCCCAGAAAAGAAACGGACACCTTGTGGAACTCACATTTCTCAGCCTTGACATATAGTTCATTCTGCAGTAACTGCTGCAACACAGAGGGGACATGAATGATATGAGTCTCCTCATCCGGGGAGAATCTAAAAATATCGTCCAAATATACAAAAACGTACACATTCAACATGTCACGCAAGACATCATTGACAAAGTTCTGGAATACAGCTGGAGCGTTAGTTAGTCCAAAAAGCATCACCAAATGCTCGTAATGTCCCGTTGGTGTGTTGAATGCTGTTTTCCATTCATCCCCCTCCCTTATCCTGACGAGATTATATGCATTTCTTAAGTCTAGTTTGGTGAAAACCTTGGTTGCCTCCAGGAACTCAAAGGCGGTGGAGATGAGAGGAAGAGGGTACCTGTTTTTCACAGTTATGTCGTTGAGACTCCGGTAATTGGTAGTTTCGCAGAGGCTTGTCCTTCTTGTCCACAAAGAAAAACCCGGCTCCCGCAGGGGATGAAGATGGGTGAATAATCCCGGCTGCCAGTGATTCATCCACATACTCCTTATAGCCTTGTGTTCCGGCCCTGAAAGAGAGAATAACCTCCCTTGTGGAGGTGTCGTCCCAGGCAGCAAGTCAACAGCACAGTCATAAGGTCTGTGGGGTGGAAGGGATTTGGCCTTGGAAAAAACGTCTTTAATGTCCTGGTAAAAGGTGGGCACTTGAGATAAATCAGGATCCCCAGATGGGGTCTGTGGATTGTCATTTGAAACATAGCCCTGAACATCACATGGAGGCTTGAAACAGCTCTGGGCGCAATTGCTGCCTCATGACATAACCTGCCCAGAGGACCAGTCAATGTGGGGGTTATCTAATTTCAACCATGAGTTCCCTAAAATAAGGTCATGATTCATGGCGTCAAAAACATGAAAACTGATGTGTTCTGAGTGAGAACCAGGAAATGTCAATGTGAGTGTTTGGGTGCGGTGAGTGATCTTGCCCAAAAAACTGCCATCTGCAGCATAAAAAAAAAAAACTGCCATCTTGCGGTGGCGTTGTATTTGAAAGGTTCTAAGGTGCATCCATCTAACAAGGAGGTAGTTGAGTAAGTTTGCGTCAGAACCGGAGTCAATTAATACAGGTGTATGAATTTCAGGAGAGCATAGTGTCACTTTTGGAAGAACCCGGGCAGGGTCTTCCTTAATGATATTTAGACTCACCGCTCTCGTACCCTTGTTACCGGCATCGGCAACCTTGACGTGACAGTTGCTCACGGAATGACCCAACTGCCCGCAGTAGAAGCACCGCGCTTCCCTCAGCCGGCGTTGACGTTCCTCAGGGAAGACCTGCCTAGTTGCATGGGTTCATCCGTGGTGACGCTAGCCAGTGGATTGAGACCAGAAACAGGGGATCTGCCTTGGTTTGGCTGGTCACCGAGGCTCATCCTCCAAGTGCGCGGTGACGCAGCCCTCCACCGAACTCCATCCAGCTCGCGATCCAAAAGCCTTTTGTCGATTTTTACGGCGAGAGCGATGAGACTGTCCAAGTCGGTCGGCACGTCTAGCGGGACCAAATGATCCTTGACGGCGGGGGATAGTCTTTGAAAAAATGCATCGAGCAGTGCTCTATTATTCCACTGACTCTCAGCTGCTAGAATGCGAAACTCAATCGCATAATCTGACACCCTGCACTTGCCTTGTTGTAAGGTAACAAGGGAGCGAGCTGCCTCACGATCTGGTGTGGAAAACTGAAAAATTTGCTCCATAGTATTTACGAAAAAAGCCCACGAATGACACACGGCGGAATTGCGGCTCCATTCAGCAGTAATCTACGCACGACCAGTCAGGTGGGAAATGACAAAAGTGATTTTTGCCCATTCGGTGGGGAAGGCAGCTGCCTGCAGCTCAAAGTGGTGTTTGCACTGAGTGATGAACGCCTTAATATTCCCAGAATCTCCGGAGAACCTCTCCGGTCGAAAGAGCTGTGGGCAGACAGCAGCGGAGTTGGCAGGTGGTTGCATGGTAACTGCTTCACATGAAAACGTTGGTACCGTGGCGGTATCGGGTGTTGTCCCAACTGGTTCCTTCTTCGGAATCATTTTCATAAGAACTTTAAACTGTGAGACCACCTGTCTCATCATAGTGTCCTGATGCTCTGACAGTTCCTTTCGATGAAGGTGGAGGGCAGCAAGCTGCTCATCCTGCTTCGAGAGGCGTTGACCCTGCGCTTGAAGGGGGTCTGAGTCTGCTGGGTCTATGTTATGGCCAGTTTGTTCTGTCATGAACGGAACAGAGGATAGGACCCAAAATCCACGACAGTTTTAAAGAGAGAGGTTTAATATACGGGCAGAGGTCGGTACACAGGCAGGCAATCCAAAAAAGGCAACAGTATCCAAAAACGTGAGCTACAACGAACTGGCGACTAGAAAGAATGAGACACGAGGTTAAATGCAAGGGGTAATTTGGGTGAACGAGGCACAGGTGGTGAAGATGCTCTCAGGAGCAGGTGTGTACGAGACAGGCGGAAAACAACAACTGGAACACACACATGGATGTAAATTCCATCCATCCATTTTCTGTACCGGAAAATAAATATAAACAAACAGCCATTCACAAACAGCCAATTTAGAGTCTACCTACTATACATGTTTTTGGGATGTGGGAGGAAACCGGAGTACCAGAGTTGTGTGTGTGTGTTCCCCACATAACACACACACACACACACACACACACACACACACACATTTATATGGGAAAGTTAACAGTTTATAAACCATAAGCACGGCGGCACACGTTATCAATATTCAGGCAGTAGTTGACTTCAGCGAACCCATTTTGATTTACAGGTAGAGGTCTCACATCCCAGTCCAGCAGCTTAAGGGCAGGCCTTATTTTATATTTCATCCTTTATTTAACTAGGTAAAAGCTTATTGAGATAAAATCTCTCTTTCAAAAGCCAAGAGGCAGCAGAAATTATACAGTACATAACAACATTCAGACAATAAATACAAATAAAGACTAAAAAAAATAACAGTGATGTTAAAATGTATGGCATCTGATTCAAAAACAGTGACAAAGCCCAAATGCTTTTGAGTACATACATTATGTTCTATTTTATTTTATTCATTCAAATTTGGCAGGGTTTAAGAAATTTTTTGGGTCTCTTTAGTAGGTTAATGACGCTATACATACTGTATGTCCAAAATGTTTAATATTTGTTTAAGTGCAGTTTTTGCAAACAGAACCTGAGTCTGAATTATTTATATTTATCTAGGATATTTATTGTTCTACATTACAATGCCAATGTTGACTGTTCTTTAGAATTAAAAGTTAACTGTTCTTAAAAAGGATGTACACTGAAGTATTATGTGCTATATTATTAATATACCAGTGGCATTAAAAGAAAACAACAACGATACTATCGTTTATCGTGATAGTTTATGGGAAAATATAGTGCTAAAAAATTGCTACTGTGGGCAGGTTGAAACAATGTATTGAGAGAGGGCCAGCGCAATGGATAACACCAAAATACTGCACAACTGTACAAATAGAAGTCTGCAAAATAGCGGGACCGCAAAGCAACAACCGTCATAAAGCAGAGGATTACTGTATCTGTACTCCGTGATGATAAGTTGCAGGGACTCATCGTTTCAGGACTGGGACTCATTCTTTCCAGACTTGTGCATCCTGGGACTCAGATAGTCTCAAGTGTTACTATGCTACTATATTTCAATGTTCTCATGATGGTGGTACCTAGAGCGCAAAAAAAAGAGGGTTTCTTTAAGGTGGTACATGGTGTAAAAAGTGGCAGAGATCCAAAGTGTGTGATGATGACCATGGAACCAGAAATCGGACTTTCAATTCAAGAAAGCGGTGCTCAGTATAATATGAACAATATAATTAAATAAATTTAAATTGCACACACAAATTAATTTTACTGAGCAGATAAATGTAAATAACATGTAGCCAAAATCAAAATGCTTAATGACTATCATGAAAATGATGAGAAGTTTGCTAACAGATGGCACAATATTATGGCAGTGAAAATGCAGTCTTTTATTTCACAACCAAGCACTTTGACCAATTTTGTAAGCAGTAAATACATCAAAGCAACTTCAAAATGTGTTCTTGAAAACAAACTACATTGTAGACATATACATTAACTTCTAGCCTTGCCAATATGCATGTCGGGCATCATCATTGCTTGCCATTGTGTGTACCTGTTGCATCTTTCTAATGTAAAAAGAACATGGTGCTAAAGCTGCACCAAAAGATTATTATTCCTTTTGTTGTAATTTGATGTAGTAACAATTGTACAAAAAAGCATGTAGTGTATTTAGTGTCTAGGGAGTCACTGAAATCCATACATGACTCAATCCAAACGTTTTCAAAGAGTGAGCCAGTGAAGATGCACAACTCACTTTCAAAGAGTGTGACTGCCTATTGATGACATCACCAATCTCTTTTTTTCACTGCCAGCCAAATTATATTAGCGGTTTGAAATGGCACAAACCTTACTTTCCACTTTAGGTGACTTTTTTATGGGGTTTTTTTCTTCAGAGCGTAAATAGTTTTCATTTCACTCACCCGCCTCTTGCCTGGAGCTGACGGTGCCAACTGTTCCACAAATAATTTCTCTCTCTTTGTCAGACTGGCGTAAGCAACATACGAGGTTTGTTCTGTGACAATGAGGTTGATGGACTACGTACTGTAATCTACTTGTTAGGTAGGAACAGGAAAGAGATCAGTCATGGTGATGTTCTCACCCTTTTGATCAATCTATTCAGAGTCTGGCATGTGGTGTGCTTCCCACCCACCCTCACTAAGGTCTGTTAGGGGGTCTGAAAAAAATAACATGGTTGTCTGAATGAGTTAGTCAGTGTGAGGCTGTGCTCTATGGAAGAGCTCCAATTTAAGAAGCAGAAACATTGGCGTATAATGATTTTCTGTGTGTCACTCTGTTGTAATGCTGTAAAATTTAGAAGTGGGTGGAAGAAAATTGCCCAGACATTATGAGCAGCTGCAACTGCCTGTTTTGACCTTGTATGTGGCTAGGACATAATGTATATTCAGAAAATTCAGGTAATGGTGGAAGGATATTACCTCGATATAAAATATCTATAATTCCACTTCATTTTTGTTACAACCGGTCCCTGTAAGGCTAAGAGGCTATGATGAAACTTACTAGTTCATCAAGAGAAGGGTTTTAATTTTTCTACTAAAGGCCCAAAATTGTTATTTAACCAATGCTGTGGTTTTATTATTTATCATAAAATGTCTGAAGAATTGCGCATGATCAATCAACTTTAACGTGGCAATGAGGACCCTTACTTCAATTTTTCTTTTCTTTTGAGGCTGGTCCTTCTGGAATACAGTGGGAATGGAAAGTATTCAGACCCTCTTACATTTTTCACTCTTTGTTATATTGCAGCCCTTTGCTAAAATAATTTAAGTAATTTTCTTTCCTCATTAATGTACACACAGCACCACATATTGACAGAAAATTTTTTTTTTGACATTTTTACAGATGTATTAAAAAAGAAAAACTGAGTTGAGCTGCTCAGTTGGGTTTAAGTCAGGGCTCGGACTGGGCCATTCAAGAGCAGTCACAGGGTTGTTCCTGAAGCCACTCCATTATTTTAGCTGTGCGCTAAGGGTCATTGTCTTGTTGGAAGGTGAACATTCGACCCAGTCTGAGGTCCTGAGCACTCTGGAGAAGGTTTTCGTCCAGGATATCTCTGTACTTGGTCGCATTCATCGATTGCAACCAGGACGACTGGTTGCAATCGAAGGAACCCCCACAGCATGATGCTGCCACCACCATGCTTCACTGTTGGGACTGTATTGGACAAGTGATGAGCAGTGCCTGGTTTTCTCCACTCATACCGCTTAGAATTAAGGCCACAAAGTTCTATCTTGGTCTCATCAGACCAGAGAATCGGACGGCCAGCTCGAGGAAGGGTTCTGGTCGTCCCAAACGTCTTCCTTTTAAGGATTATGGAGGCCAGTGTGCTCTTAGGAACCTTAAGTGCAGCAAAAAAAATTTTGTAACCTTGCCCAGATCTGTGCCTTGCCACAATTCTGTCTCTGAGCTCTTCAGGCAGTTCCTTTGACCTCGTGATTCTCATTTGCTCTGACATGCACTGTGAGCTGTAAGGTTTTATATCGACAGGTGAGTGGCTTTCCTAATCATGTCCAATCAGTATAATCAAACACAGCTGGACTCCAATGAAGGTGTAGAACCATCTCAAGGATGATCAGAAGAAATGGATAGAACCCGAGTTAAATATGTGTGTCACAGCAAAGGGTCTGAATACTTATGGCTATGTGATATTTCAGTTTTATCCATTTTCTTCTGCTTATCCGAGGTCAGGTCGCAGGGGCCCAATAGGACTCCTTCTTCAGCTTGACGGCATCCCACACCGCTGGTGTCCACCAACGGGTTCAGGGATTCCCACCACGACAGGCACAGACTACCTTACGACCACAGCTCCGGTCAGCCGCCTCGGCAATAGAGGCGCGGAACATGGTCCACTCGGATTCAATGTCCCCCGCCTCTTCCAAGATGTGGATGAAGTTCTGCCGGAGGTGGGAGTTGAAACTCCTTCTGACAGGGGATTCTACCAGACGTTCCCAGCAGACCCTCACGATACGTTTGGGCCTGCGAGGTCGGACCGGCATCTTCCTCCACCATCGAAGCCAACTCACCACCAGGTGGTGATCAGTTGACATCTCCGCCCCCTCTCTTCACCAGAGTGCCCAAGACATGCGGCCGCAAGTCAGATGACACGACCACAAAGTCGATCATCGAACGACAACCTAGGGTGTCCTGGTGCCAAGTGCACGTGTGGACACCCTTATGCTTGAACGTAGTGTTCGATATGGACAATCCGTGGTGAGCATTGAAGTCTAATAACAGAACACCACTCGGGTTCTAATCGGGGGGCCGTTCCTCCCAATCACACCGCTCCAGGTGTCACGGTAATGGCTGTGTGATATTTCAGTTTTATCCATTTTCTTCTGCTTATCCGAGGTCAGGTTGCGGGGGCCCAATAGGACTCCTCCTTCAGCTTGACGGCATCCCTCACCGCTGGTGTTCACCAACGGGATTGGGGATTGCCACCACGACAGGCACAGACTACCTTACAGCCACAGCTCCGGTCAGCCGCCTCGGCAATAGAGGCGCAGAACATGGTCCACTCGGATTCAATGTCCCCCGCTCTCCCGAGATGTGGATGAAGTTCTGCCGGAGGTGGGAGTTGAAACTCCTTCTGACAGGGGATTCTACCAGACGTTCCCAGCAGACCCTCATGATACGTTTGGGCCTGCAAGGTCGGACCGGTATCTTCCTCCGCCATCGGAGCCAACTCACCACCAGGTGGTGATCAGTTGACACCTCCGCCCCTCTCTTCACCCGAGTGTCCAAGACATGCGGCCGCAAGTCCGATGACACAACCACAAAGTCGATCATCGAACAACAACCTAGGCTGTCCTGGTGCCAAGTGCACGTGTGGACACCCTTATGCTTGAACATGGTGTTCGATATGGACAAACCGTGGTGAGCACAGAAGTCTAATAACAGAACACCACTCGGGTTGTCATCGGGGGGCCGTTTCTCCCAATCACGCCCCTCCAGGTGTCACTGTCATTGCCTACGTGAGCATTGAAGTCCCCCAGCAGAACAATGGAGTCCCCAGCGGGAGCATATTTCAGTTTTTCTTTTTTAATAAATCTCCAAAAATTACAAAATTACAACACAAGGGATTTGTCTCCGGTAGTTGGAGCCGCTTTAGTACAACAGACAGTTAATTTACAGAACACTTTGGAAACATAAAGACATGGACAAAAAACAATTGTGCAAAAAGATGCAGTCTTCTAGCACTTAGAGCAGTTCGAATGACTAATATTGCAATAGTCCGGTGCAATGACCATTGTGCAAAGGGCGCTGAGACTTCAAGGAATGTATGCGGTTTAAAGTGACGAGTAGTGCGATAATCTGGGACAATGTTGGTTGTGCAAATGTTATAGATGTTATATGTTACAGATACTCCTCAATCAGTGTGCAAATGGAGCAGATGCTACTCTGGCATGAGTGGCCAGTATATGCAAATAGTGCAGCATGGCGAGACAACTATAGTGAGTGCACGAGTAATACATAATTGGCCCCACAGAAATGTGACAACGAACTCAAGTCAAAAAATTGCCATCTTATTGTAATGGAATTATAGGTTAGGTGTTTAAGAAGTTGATCGCAAGAGGGAAGAAGCTGTTGGAATGTCTACTAGTTCTAGTTTGCATTGATCGGTAGCGCCTAGCAGAGGGAAGGAGCTGGAAGAGCTGGTGACCGGAGTGGGGAGGGTCCGAGAGGATTTTGCACGCCCTTGTCTTAGTTCTGGCAGCCTGCAAGTCCTCAAGGGTGGGTAGGGGGGTACCAACAATCCTTTCAGCAGTTTTGATTGTCCGTTGCAGTCGGAGTTTGTCCTTTTTTGTAGCAGCACCAAACCAGACTGTGATGGAAGAACACAGGACTGATTCGATGACCGCTGTGTAGAACTGTCTCAGCAGCTCGGGTTGCAGGCCGTGCTTTCTCAGAAGCCGCAGGAAGTACATCCTCTGCTGGGCCTTTTTGAGGACGGATTTGATGTTGGTCGCCCACTTCAGGTCCTGAGATTGTAATTCCCAGGAACTTGAAGGTCTCGATGGTTGACACAAGGCAGCTGGACAACGTGAGGGGCAGCTGTGGTGAAGGATGCCTCCTGAAGTCCACGATCATCTCTACAGTCTTGAGCGTGTTCAGCTGCAGGTTGTGTCGGCCGCACCACAGCTCCAGCCGCTCCGCTTCCTGTCGATATGCAGACTCGTCACCGTCCTTGATGAGGCCGATGACAGTGGTGTCATCTGCAAACTTCAGGAGTTTGACAGTCGGGTTCGCTGAGGTGCAGTCGTTCGTGTAGAGAGAGAAGAGCAGCGGAGAGAGGACACAACCTTGGGGCGCCCCAGTGCTGATGCTGCGTGTGTATGAGGTGGCCTCCCCCAGCCTGACCTGCTGTGTCCTGCCCGTCAGAAAGCTGTAAATCCACTGGCAGATGGCAGGTGAGACGCTGAGCTGGAGAAGATGTTTCAAGATGCGTCTCACGTCATGTTCATGGATGGTTAACGCAGAAGTCAGAGGTGTGGTTGTGGTCGCGGGTGCGGCCGGGTGGGTGTGTGGTGTGAAACTGTCCTTTTCAAATCTGCAGTAGAAGGTATTCAAGTCGTTGGCTAGTGTGCTATTGTTCTCAGCTTGGGGGGATCGTCGCTTGTCATTAGTCAGCGATTGGAATGCATGCCAGACTGATTTAGAGTCGTTTGCGCTAAACTGTTTTTCCAACTTTGCTGCAAAGATCCTCTTTGCAATGTTAATTTCTTTCGTAAGCTGGTTTCTAGCTCGATTATACAGGGCCCTGGCCCCGCTCTGATATGCGTTCTCCTTAGCTTGGCGAAGCTGCTTAAGTTTAGCAGTGAACCACGGCTTGTTGTTGTTGAATGTGCGAAATTATATTTGTTGGTACACAAACCTCTTCACAGAAACTGATATAGGATGTGACTGTCCGTATATTCATCCAGGCTGCCAGCTGAATTTTCAAAGACACTCCAGTCTGTGGAGTCTAAACAGCTTTGAAGTTCCATCTTGGCTTCATTGGTCCACTTTTTGACTGTTTTCACTGTAGGCTTCGCACATTTAAGTTCTTGCCTGTACGTCGGTATTAAGTGAATTAAGCAGTGATCAGACGAGCCCAGGGCTGCACGAGGTATAGCACGGTATGCGTTTTTTACCGTAGTGTAGCAGTGGTCTAAAGTATTATTTTCCCTGCTAGGACAGTCGATGTGCTGCTTGTATTTAGGGAGTTCGTGGTTGAGTTTAGCTTTTTTAAAGTCCCCGAGAATAATGAGGGGTGAGTCCGGGTGGTTTTTTTTCAATTTCGTTGACTTGTTCGGCGAGCGTTAGCAATGCGGCGTTCGTGTTAGCTTGAGGCGTAATATAGACTCCAGCCAGTATGAACGATGCAAACTCACGTGGCGAGTAGAATGGTTTACAGTTTAAGAATAGCGACTCCAAATGCGGGCTGCAGTGTGTGCTGAGCACCGTGACGTCCGTACACCATTTTTCGTTGCTATGGAGGCATAGCCCGCCGCCCTTTGTTTTCCCCAATGATTCCATGTCGCGGTCCGCTCGATGAATGTTGAAGCCGGGAAGCATGACGGCGCCATCGGGTACAGCGTCGCAAAGCCAGGTCTCCGTGAAGCACATGGCCGCGGAACGTCGGAAGTCTTTACTGGTCTTTAACAGAAGATGAAGCTTGTCCATTTTGTTGGGTAGGTAGCGTACATTCGCGAGGTGGATCGAGGGGAACGCCAATCTGTGTCCTCTCTTGCGGAGTTTCACCTGAATGCCGGCTCGCTTCCTTCTGTGGCGCCGCTTCCGTCTCCATGCGCCGAAAACCGCAGACGCCGCTCCGGTGAGTAACTCAGGGAAAAAACTGAGCGGATATTCGAAAGTTGGTGACAGAAAGTCCGGAGTAGCCTCCTTGATGGTTAGCAGGTCTCCCCTTGTGTAAGTGAGTCGTGTAAGGTCTCCAAAGACGGACGAAAAACACAAAAACAAAGACAATACTAGAGAGCGCGTTACCGAGGCGACCACACTGGTAGGCGCCATCTTGGAATTAGTTGATAAATAAGCAATGATTGCTAAATCAAAGTCGCGAGTAGCATTTAGATCATTGTAATAGAGTAAAAGTACCATTCCTTCTTAACATAAATACTCGAGTAAAAGGAGAAAGTATGCAGTATTAAAACTACTTTAACAAATACATTTTATCCAAAATGCTACTGGAGTAAATGTAACGGTGTAAATGTAGCGCGTTACTACCCACCTCTGATTACAACACACTATTTATTTAGGTAAAGGCAAGGCAACATCCGTTCCTTTTCAGTAAGAGAGTAGAGAATAATTACCTCATTTACAGAATAATTGCCTCATTTACAGAACAATGGTGACAAGATGGGGCAGTTCACACCTGAGCTAGGATATTAGTTCAAAACTAATCCATACACTTGGCTGCCCTTTAGGCACCGAAGGTAGAAAAGCCACATGGCTGGGCTGTGGGACTTCTATTAATATCACGGTACTTGGATTACGTTACAGGCTACATTTTTAACAGGTAACTAGTAACTGTATTTGAGTATATTTTTAATGTATACCCAAGCCTGTCCGCTGCCTATCCCGTTCCACGCGAGACAGAAGCTTGGCCCCACAGCTGACTTTGGTGAGAGGCAGAGTACACAATGGATCGGTTGCCAGTTAATAAACAGGCCAAAAACCGTAAAAGGACATCAAATATTGCTGGAAGTTACAAAAATTTCAGATTTTGTCAAGTCATAATAGTAAGACATAAAAACAGGTTAAACTGAAAACAAACAATTCAGAAAAAAATATATATATATTTATTTTTTTACATCGTTATAATTACCTTCGCTGAATAAATGCAGGCTTGAACAAAAGGTGATAAAATTGTTAAATGTAGTGATCTGCCGTGGAACCTCTCTTGGCAAGAACTCATCGCCTTGTATTAAAATGAATAATTCATTAAAAGGTTGTGGACAATCAAAGAGATGGACACGCTTTCTTGTACGGTACATTTTTTATAACTGCACACAGCTCTATGGTGTCTGCGCCGGTGATGTGAGTCTATAATGAGCTCTAATATGCTTGGCCCTCAAGGAAAAGTGGAAAAAGTACTTTGGTAAGCATTTTGCCAGGTGTTCTAATGGTCAACCCTCAGGGAGTAAAAATGTGCCTGAATTTGCACACTGTATGAGGTCAGCAATGTTCAATTGGAATTGGGTATGTGACATTGCTTGTCGGTTTTAGGCCATGCCCACACGATAACAGAGCCGATCTTTTTCATTTTAAACTTTCCCGTGAAGACAGAATTTTTTTAAAATGTGTGTGTTCACACAAAAACGCACTACAACTGTGTTTTACCCTGTTGTGGCAGGTAAGAGTGTTAGTAGCACTGTAACGCTGCCACAGGAAGTCCCCCAAAACAGAGAAGAACAAGTCAGTACGACGTAAAAAACAATGATGAAGAATGTGAAGCGAGCAAGAAAGGAGACATTTGTATGGGCTGATGATGAGGGTGAATGATGTTTGACGTATTTTGGACCCAGGTGGATGGCGACCGCTCTGCTTGTCTGCCTTATGATATGTTCACACCGGGTGCAATTTGAACTATTTGCATGACATGATTACATATAAAGTCAATGCAAATGCACGAATAGGCGCAAATTTGTTCTGGGTGACGCAAAAGATGTGGCACGAGTGGGGCAAAGGCGAAAATTCACTTCTTAGCAACAAATTCCCATGACACTGCGTCGGGACAGCCAATCGGCACAGATAATATATACAATGTCCTTGAGTTGTTGAGCAGAACAATGGAGGATAAAAGGATCATTAGGGTTGGGCATCGTTTTGAATTTGAGCAATTCCAGTCCTGATTCCGATTCCTTATTTCAACTGTGTTTCCAAACGATTCTCAATTACAATTCCTTTAGGGGGCTGGGTCAAAAAAGTTTTCATGGTTTAAATAAAGGCTGTCCAAATTATGAACATCCATTTTCTTAGCAGCCCACAGCATAGACTAAAATGAACAATTGACTCTGGGTTATTTAGAACCAGTATCAATATCAAACCTATGAACTAAAAGGCAATGTGTGTGGAACTAAGCCAATTGACTTAATATTCATTAATTCATGTTTCGGCTAAAAGTTGAATATAGCATTGTTAAAATCGTTATTTGGGACTGTTTTATCATGTCAAATGGTTTATATGTGCAAGTTTAAACTTGATTTCCTGTTTCAAGCTTGTAGCCTTTTATTTTGAAGGGTACGCACCAGAACTCAGCATTTTGGCACGAAAAGTAATTTCACATGGCACCGGTGATTTTATATTTATTTTTTATTTATTTTTTTAATGGATGGAACCAAATGGTATAAAACATTTATTCCTTATCCACCGATGAGGCACAAGGTTAATGTTTGTGATACTGTGAGATGTTTATGTGAATTTTGTCCCAATTCATTGTCCTGTAAAGTTGCTATGTTGAAGTTTTAGCTCAAAGATTAACGTTTTTTTTCTGTCAGCAGCTCTTACGTTGGTTTGAAGACTAAAATAATTGCTAAAAACCATCAGTGCAAAAGTGCAACCAACTTGTCTCAATGTTGGCATTGACGTATTTTAATGTTTCACTCACCCAATTGACAGAGTTGACTTCACTGCAGCGGTGTAGGCTGAGGGTTGGAGCGGGAGGGAGCGCGTCAAACGCTACACATCATGAAAGCCTACTTTGCGCAATATAATCTTATTCCAAGTGTTGCACTGAGGCCATTTATTTTAACAAAGTTAAGACACACTTTTGTTCACCGCCACTGTCGTTGGGCACAAGTACGTCTTTATGCGCATTCTTCTTCGTTGGTTTTCACCACTTCTTCTGGGTCGGCGGAATAGGTATCGAAACTGGGAACCAAAATTATTTAATTTGAACGATTCCGGGAGAACCGGAACGTTGGTCCCGGTTCCAATCAGTTCTCGATTCCCAACCCAAATGATCATAGTTGTTTGTGGGAACCTGGACTTTTGATAGTTCCTGCTACCAATACCAGGACCGTACGAAAAGTGCAGGCCTAGAGAATGGTGAGCGAGGAAGTTGGCACATCTGGTAAGTAGTGGTGGGCGATATATCGAGAAGCTCGATTCAATCAATATTCAATTCATGCTCGATATGGAAAACCGGGATCAAATTTCTTTTTTTTTTTGCTAGTTCGCGAGATTTTGTTGCCCTGCAGCAGCTCTCGTTGCACGGAGACAACATGGAGGACATGCTGGCGAATAGCGAGCAAAAAATAGTGCCAAAAAAGGGCATGTAACGTCTATCCTTTGGAAACAACAATAGTCTGAAAAACGTGTATGAAAGATGTTGTGAAGAAGACAGGCCTATCAGTGTAAAATCACCTAAAGAAGAAGCACTTTACAGAGTGTGTGCGTGTCATAATGCATGTATCATGCTAAAGACTGCCTCTCCTATAACATAAACAAAACAACGCAGCAGGCCGCATAGCGTTCGTGGTGGCAATTGAAGCACTTGTGTTTTTGTGTTCAGCAGAATAGTAGTTTGCTGATCACAAATGAAAGTGCTTCAGGGGCTTGTTTACGTTAGCGTTTAGCAGCTAGCTTCGTTACATGAGCGATCACACAAATAGTATCACAGTCAACCAACGTCGCTGTCTGAGCGACCGGTTCCGGACAGTTGCGTTTGCTCATTGTGGCATTCTCAACAATCGGTACTGTATTTCTTTTTTTAATCACTTTATTTACAGATCACCGCATTGAATTAATTCGACATAACGTCACGTTTCTTCATCTTCTATTCTTGGTCTTCATCTGATTTCTGGCAGAATGGTCATGCTTAAGTGCATTGCTGCCACCGAAGGGTTAAGTGATGAACACCTACAACAGAGCCAAACCTTAAGAAATACATTAAAATAACAAATATTGATGCCATAATTTATTAACGATTACGATAATAGAGTAATGATTATGTTATGCAATTGAACAGTAAGCAGAATTATTTAATCCTATTACATAGTATACTGTAATAATTGTCCCTCCATCCATCCATTTGGCGCCTATCCCAGCTGACTCTCAGCGAGAGGCGGGGTACACCCTGAACTGGTCACTAGCCAATCGCAGGTGCAATAATTGTCCTGCAGTAATTACTTAAATCTTCTTGACATAATGTAAAAATGTAATACGGAAGTGAATTTTTTTAGGTTGGCAGCTCTGCAATCATAGCGCATGGTTATGCGAGAACTGGGACTACTGCTTCATCGTCTCAGTATAGATACATATGTATGATAAACATGAAAGTGCAAGGGCAGCGTTTTGCAATGTATTCATTCTGAGACCTGGTTTAAAAAATGATGGGCTCCCAAAAAGCCACTTTCACGTGGACAAAATGTAAAAACTATTTTTAAAAACTAATTATAACAAAACTTTGCAGATGCTCGTTTCTGTGGACATGGGTTAGAATGACAGTAGATTTATAGCCTTTGACATTATCTGCTTAGTTAAATTTCAAGGTTCCATATACACATCCTTTGCCATTATGTTGACAGGCTTATTTATAGGCCCTAAACCCTATAAATTATTTTGTAAGACTATTAAGCTTGGTTATTATCAAGTATTCTTAATGTCAAAGAAGAATTACACTTTCTGAAATGTGAATTAAAAAGATTTGCTATTGATTGTAAAAAAAAAATATATATATATATATACATACATTTCTACTTTTAGCCCTGTCGTTTATTTAAAAAAAAAATCGTATGTCCCATTTAGATTCATCTTAATTCGAAGTAATGTTTTTCTTGCTCTAATGTTGTCCTACAGTAATGAAAGAAAATGTGAAAGGCCAATTTGTCTAATTTACTTTGTAGGGAGCAGACATTCATTGCCATTTTCCTGCATACTTTGACCTTGTACATTTGGCATAGTGAACGGAGCAATTCCCCCAAGTCACAATTGTGTTTTGTCTACACTAGCCAGCCACTATGTCTTACAAGGTCATTTAAGCAGATTTGACAGTTTGTGTACTCTGCCATTCATCTCTTGCCTTCACCAAGTCTAGGGAACTTATTCAAATGTTTCTTGATCATTTGTCTACAGCTGAATTAGTTTGTATTGATAAATAGCGTAATCGCTAATGCTTTTAGCTTGATCAGCCATGACAGGTCACTGATCAGTCTTGTATTAATGATTACACCCATACACATATATGTGTGAACACATGCTTTCATTACACTAGTGATCTCAAATACAAATGTCTGGCGGCCATGGTTTAAGGTATGACATTGAAGATTGTCCCCTACTGGTCATTGTCCAGACTCCAGATGTTTGCGTAGTGCTTCCTGTGCCTGTATAAACAAGGAAACGCTCAGCTGATTGGAGTTCCCCAAATCACTTCATCCCTGGGCCAAACCAAACAACGAGTCACTTCATATTAAACAACATGCACTTACAACACGTGAACTTTGTCAGCAACAATTTACTCTATTATTATATTATTACTGTGCCCTACTCTGTTTACAGGCACGCAACAGATGCATGATGAATAATGTAATAATGAGAGAACCATGTTGTACTATGAGATGTCTTATTTTAAAAAATATTTTTGGAATGATTTATCAGTTGATTTATTATGCCCATCCTTAATCGAGACTGCTTTGCAAGGACAAAGAATGTTTGAAGTCACTTACGCTTTGTGCACCTCTGGGATCCTTGAGCATTACTCCATCCATGACAGCACTGGCCTCCACAGACATTCACTCTGTAAATATACAAAACAAGCAGAAGCAACCATGTAATTTATAATGTTTCTGAGCCTTACTTGGCTGGCCAGTAAGTGCTGATTTTCCTCAGACCACCTGACAATGAACTGAGGATTGGAAATTTTAGATATTTGCTAATTATTCCATTTAATCAAAACGGTGTTTTGCAAGACAAGCTGAATGTCTTTCAGATATGCTGACGACAATGTGCAGCGGTTTACAAAAGTTGAAAACTCCTTTTGCACAAAGTTCAGTATTTCTCTAAATAAGTGTATTGTTATTCTAAAACACTCTTCACGTCTGTTTCGATCGCATGTTTTCCCTCATTGTGGTCTTTCTATAGCTGAGAAGTAGTAGGGAAATGCTTCTTCTGACTTGTGAATGGCTCTGTGTATAAGTAGCCTGTGCCTTTTCTAGTCTCTTGTGCATGTTCCGCTGAGTAATTGTTGATCAAGTTTCTGAGGTGAAGTTATTGATTTGAAGCCCCCTATATGTTGTTGATATGTTGTAGGACTGGTCTGTGTGTGGTAGTAGCACATAATGAAAACTGCTGAAAGCTTGTCGGTACCCCCCTACCAACCCTTGAGGACTTGCACGCTGCCAGAACTAAGACAAGAGCATGCAAAATACTCTTGGACGCTCCACATCCTGGTCACTACCTCTTCCAGCTCCTTCCCTCAGGTAGGCGCTACCGAACAATGCAAACGAAAACAAGCAGACATTGCAACAGCTACTTACCTCTTGTCATTAACTTCTTTAACAGTTAACTTACAATTCCATTGCAACATGCTGCCAATTTCTTGTCTTGAGTTTCTTGTCGCATTTCTGTCGGGCCAATTATACATTACTCGTGCACTCACTGTAGTAGTCTCACCATGCTACACTATTTCCATATCTGTTGTTGACCAATACTGGCCACTCATGCGCCTGAGAAGCATCTGCAACATATGCGCAATCGACTGAGTAGCATCTGCACCATTTTCACAATCGACATTGTCCCAGATTATCGCACTACTAGTCACTTTAAACTGCATACATTTCTTGAAGTCTCTGCGCCCTTTGCACAGTAGTCATAGCACCGGACAATTGTTCTATTATTCATTTCAAACTGCTCCAATTGCCACAGGACTCTGCATCTTTTTGCACAATTATCACCAAAAAATAAAATATATAAATAAATGAAAAATTGTACAGGCATTACCAGATAACTAGAAACCCTTTATTGCTCAGTGACTGTTTTTGTCAATGTCTTTGTGTCTCAAAAGTGTTCTCTGTCAATTGACAGTTGTCTGTTGTCGTACGAGAGCGGCTCCAACTCCCGGAGACAAATTCCTTGTGTTTTTGACATACTTGGCGAATAAAGTCAAGTCAAATCAACTTCCAATCCCGCAATAAATCCATGTTATCACAGATGCGTATGGTTGAATTTGAATGTATTGACATATTGAAACATGGCACGGTGGTCGACTGCTTAGCACATCTGCCTCACAGTTCTGAGGACCCAGATTCAAATCCAGCCTCACCTGTGTGGAGATTGCATGTTCTCCCCGTGCCTGCGTGGGCTTTCTCCGGGTACTCCGGTTTCCTCGACCATCCCAAAAACATGCATGGTAGGTTAATTAAAGACTCTAAATTGCCTGTAGGTGTGAATGTGAGTGCGAATGGTTGTTTGTCTATATGTGCCTTGCGATTGGCTGACGACCAGTACATTGTGTACCCCTACCTCTCACCTAAAGATAGCTGGGATAGGCTCCAGCACGCCCGCGACCCTCGTGAGGATAAGCAGTACGGAAAATGGATGGACATACTGTAACTCACAACCTTTGAGATGTTTATCTTAGTTCAAAATATTTAGCTCGGTTTTAAATGTTAATTGTTTTTGTTTTAGATTATTTGCAGCATTTCTGTGCGCATGATTCTAAATGAGTTAATCATTCATCATCACAGAATTGTGTTTAGCTTAGTTGGTTGGCTGAGCGCAGCTGGAGAGTCAGCTCTCATTGCAACACTAATTAAGAAGTCACTGGCATGAGGACGGTAATACGGACCTTTGGGTCACTTTTCGTGAACAAATCAAACCAATACGAAAACGTGACTTTTGGAAGTGAAGGAATATAAAGGTAGCCTCGTTTCCCCTCCCCAACAGAAGCGACTGTCTCACCCAGACTGCTTGAGAAGCTGCCTGTGTTGGTTGTGCTCTGGAGCGCTCTGGCGAACAATGGACGCCTGGGTTGACAAGGCTTGCTTCCCCATCCGGCGGGTCCGGACCTGGCCGCCCAGTTTGGCGGTGAGTTCGACGTTGTAAGAGTGCGGAAGCCCCGACGCGCCGTGACGCGTTGAAATGGAGCTGACTCGCATCCCGTCGCCTCGGTTTGCTCCCGCCGAGCCCGGACCGGAACCGGGACCGGGACCCGGCCCGGGCTGGAGCACGTACAGCTTCCTGACGCCGCTCCGGTTGTGCTGCTGTGCCCCGGTTGACAAACATAATGGTGAGAGAAGGAAACCCAATGAAAGTAAGAGGCCCTGACTCCAAGCCATCTCCGCGTCGTATCCAAAGTTTGAAAAAGTCTTAAAAGGGGGTTCGGCTCCGCGAAAGAATATTGTTCTCTGAAAACACGCCGGTGAGATTGAGTTTACGAACTCCGTATCGTAATGTTCTTTTAAAATAGTTTTCGCGTCACTATGACAACTTCAAGTGAAAAATCTTTAGTAGCGAAAGGTAAAAATAAAAGTGGCCGCCTTTCCACTGTCTCCCCCCGCGAGGAGGTTCGGCTGCGGCTGGTCGTGACCACTACGTCCGAGGAGCTCCACAAGTCCAGGAAAGTTTCTTGATGGAGCAGAAGGCTGCCAGCCCAGCAGCAGCAGCAGCAGCAGCAGCCTGCCTCCAGAAGTGACGTCATGGGGGGAAGTCTGTGCACACACACACACACACACACTTCAACTACATGAGGGCTGGCTGGCTGGCTGGGAGTTCCTTGGGCCCAAGGGTGTCTGGTCAGACCGGGGACCCCTGGGTGAAATACGCTCACCCACCCTGACACCTTTGTGCTCAACAAACATTCTCATGTGAAAAATGTGGCAATTCTGTCTGACTTCTACTTCAACTGGAATCACTTGACACTTACTAGCCACAGCATTTGGTATAATTTGTCTCCGATAGTTGGAGTCGCTGTAGTACTTTAGCAGAAAAGACACTTTAAAAAGATATGGGTCTTTTTATATTATTTTTTTTAATATAATTTGATCAGGCGGCACGGTGGCCGACTGGTTAGAGCGTCAGCCTCACAGTTCTGAGGACCCGGGTTCAATCCCCGGCCCCGACTGTGTGAAGTTTGCATGTTCTCCCCGTGCCTGCGTGGGTTTTCTCCGGGCACTCCGGTTTCCTCCCACATCCCAAAAACATGCATTAATTGGAGACTCTAAATTGCCCGTAGGCATGACTGTGAATGGTTGTCTGTTTGTATGTGCCCTGCGATTGGCTGGCAACCAGTTCAGGGTGTACCCCGCCTCCTGCCCGATGACAGCTGGGACAGGCTCCAGCACGCCCGTGACCCTAGTGAGGATAAGCAGCTCAGAAAATGGATGGATGGATGGATAATTTGATCAATAACTGTAAAGACAAGAAGAATCTAACTTGGTAATTTTTTCATGCCACGTTGATTTTATGAATAAGCGTCTCTCCCATGCTGAAACAGCCACGCTCAAAGTCCTATTTCAAAAAGCCATTAGTGAGTTGAAATGTCAGGCATTCATAGTAAAGGCAATCCTTATTGACAAAGCAAATGGTGGCTGCCCATTGAAAAAGTCTTCTTTTTATAACTGGAAAGACAAAAGTGCATATCAGTAAAGACATAAACCGCTTCATAAAAATTGTGTGAGTTGCCCAAATTGTGCCCTCAACCCCAGTGAGGATAAGTGGTACGGAAAATGAATGAATGCACAAACTGTGCCCTTCAAACTCTGCATTAGAGCATTACATGTTCAGAGCATGCATTACAAGTGCATAAACGATCCATCCATCCATTTTCTGAGCCGCTTATCCTCACAAGGGTCGCGGGTGTGCTGGAGCCTGTCCCAGCTATCATCGGGCAGGAGGTGGGGTACACCCTGAACTGATTGCCAGCCAATCGCAGGCATAAATGATCCGAACTACTCATTACACTCTTGTTTTTGTATAATTTTAATAACGGTAAATACATGCAATAGTTCCGACACTTTCACAAATTCCTACATATTTAATCAGATTTCGAAAAAAAATAACTATTTATTTTGCTGTCTGCTATTGTGTGAATGCAAAATGGCTGCCTCATCCTCTCACTTCAGCTCACAGATCCCAACAACATTGTAGAATAAATTGTTGATTGCAACATAATGAGGCTCTCTCCAGTGGCATTAAAGGTAAAGAAAAGCTTGAGTGACAAAGGACTATTTATAAAAGAATAAAAAAGGAACTCTGAAGACACTAAGATGGATTTGTGTTAGTTTTCATGGAAATGGCACATTAAACGATCTAGCGAATTATGTGAACATTAGCACTTATGCCATATTTCTGGACTTTCCCCCCAAAATAGACTCAGTAGTTATTTTAGTCTCATTTTCTGATTAAATATTTGCTTTTCAACACTATTTTGGCCCACCTACATTTTGGACGCATCAGCCCGTCACAGGCTCACATGTAGCAGGAGCCGATGACATTTCCTCATTGAACTACTATGTATTCTGTAGTGTAATTTTTGTTTATATTTAAAGTCTGGATGGTTTATTTTTTATAACGAGTGCAAATGGTGATTGTGAAATATGTTAGTAGGCTCGTTGTTTAAAAAATTTACTGTTGAAATGCCTCCTTGAGGAAAGAAGACAGGCACGTCACCCCACGAGATAATTCTTACATTAATTTCCGCATATAGAAACAGGTTTCGTCAGCTCAATTTTGTATTGATTTCATCAAAAATGCTTCTAAGATGTTTGAAAAGAGTTCCTATGGATGACAAAGGCGTTTCTGTAGGTGGCATTGTGTGACAGACGCGGACTTTGACTAGCTGTCATAACGTCGCACGACGAGTCTCCAGGCCAAAAGCTTTACGTGGCTTCATGTCCCAAAATTGCAATCATCACTAAAATATATGTGGAGATCTCTGTTTATGCCCACTTACACCTCTGAAAATATCAAAACATTCGGCCTGATATTTTTGATTTAATGAACGCTAAGCGCTTCCTCTCCAAAGACGTTCACTACAGAAAAAGGAACAGTCTTTGTGTCCAAAACATGCAAAATCTCGGGACGATCGTGCTGATATTTTTGTGGGCATAGAGAGGAGGCGTGCAATGATGTATGACAGCAATTTAAGGTATAATACCAACTTGAGCAAAGCGGTGTTTGGAAACTCAAGCAAGAGGTCTTTTTTTTTATTATTTCCTGAAAAGTTGTCTTTTTGGAGGTGAGGGGATTCCATACGACAGCTACAATATATCAAATATAAGCAAATACTGCCACTTTATAATATGGTACATTCCTTTGTCCACACAGGCTATGCAGTGAGAACAACGGTCAATAATTCAAATATTCGTATCAGTCAAATTAATTGATTTTCAAAAGGAAATTCAGTGGGGTATGTCTTTACAGTTATTGAGCAAATTATATAAAAATTACCCATATACAGGATACCTTTTCACCATGATGTCACACAGGCACGTGCACACAATTAATTGACTTTACCAGGGAGGCTCAGGAGTGTGATCCCCTAAAGTTGGAACACACCTCCAGTCCCCCTTCTTAAAAAGGGGGACCAGGAGCCTCATGTACAAAGACTTGCGTGGATTTCCTACTAAAACACGGCGTACACTCAAATCCAGAAAACGTCGTACGCACAAGAATATCCAGATGTATGAAACTGCTTCCTCATGAATCCAAGCACATTTCCTTCGTACATTCCAATCAACGTGGAAATGAGCGCACATGTTGGAGTAGCCAACTCCTCCCTGTCCACACCCACATTTGAATATGCAAATCACATTTAAATGAACCCTGCACCTGAGATGCATTATCTGCATTATCAGAAAAAAAGGAAAATGAGCAAGGTAATGAAGAAAAATTAATTTTCTGAATGTGAAGTTGCTCAATGAAGTGGAGGTGCACAAGAGAATCCTCTTTGGCACGTGAAAGAGGAGTGAATGGGACAGCGCATGTGCTGTTGTGGTACAGAAATGATTATTTTTAATCCTTTTTAATAGCGCGCACACGCTGAACTAAAAAAAGAAGTGGTCAGACATTAAGGTGGATGTGAAGCGGAGGACAGCTGCCCACCGCCAAAGTGTGGCCAAAAAAAATCGGAAGAACCGGCGCGGAGGGCCTCACCACATTCGAGGACAATCGCTGCGATCATGGGTGACACTGCTCTTTCAGGGGTGCTGGGAGCACATGTGGCTGACTATGATCACCCCACGAGGTTAATACCATGTATTTTTAGAACTCATAACAAATGTGTTCATACAGTAACCTACACTCAGCCCTGTGAGATAAAGGTTCATGCGTAAATGTTGTATGTGTGGTATTTGTAATAAATCTTTTGAATTCAAATATAATCCGAATCAGAATCATCTTTATTTGTCAAGTATGTCCAAAACACACAAGAAATTTGTCTCCGTTAGTTGGAGCCGCTCTAGTACGACAACAGACAGTCAATTGACAGAGAACACTTTTGAAACATAAAGACATTGACAAAAAGAGTCACTGAGCAAATAAAGGGTTGCTAGTTATCTGGTAATGCCGGTACAAATTATTATTATTATTATTTTTTTTTACAATTGTGCAAAAAGATGCAGAGTCCTCTAGCACTTCAGAGCAGTTTGAATGACTAATATAGCAATAGTCCGGTGCAATGACCATTCTGCAAAGGGTGCAGAGACTTCAAGGAATGTATGCAGTTTAAAATGACAATAGTGTAATAATCTGGGACAATGTTGATTTTGCAAATGTTGCAGATACTCCTCAGTCAGTGTGCAAATAAGCCAGATGCTACTCCGGCATGAGTGGCCAGTATTGGTCACCAACACATATGCAAATAGTGCAGCGTGGCGAGACTACTACAGTGAGTGCACGAGTAATGTATCAATGGGCCGACAGAAATGTGACAACAAACTCAAGCCAAAAATTTTTTTTTAAAAATTGGCAGCATGTTGCAATGGAATTGTAGGTTAGCTGTTTAAGAAGTTGACTGCAAGAGGTAAGAAGCTGTTGGAATGTCTGCTAGTTCTAGTTTGCATTGATCAGTAGCGCCGACCTGAGGGAAGGAGCTGGAAGAGCTGGTGACTCTGTGATGTGGATATCAGAAGCTTAGATATGCATCACATCAGCATATCAGAGAGGATATCGAAGAACTTTGACTCCTTTTTGATTACTCAATTTATTATTTTAATTCACAGGGGTGGACACGCACGCTGTAAAAAAATCATGGTTTTTTTAGGAGAAGAGGGGTACATTTTGTCAATTTAAACATATTTTAATCATGTGCAACCGATGTGCATGTTCAAATGAAGTAAATTCAAAGGACTTTTTTTCAGTGTGTGCTAGAGTCACGAAGCGATTGTGAGGGCAATAAGCGGCATAAATGATCGCCTTGATCAATTAATAGGTGTCCTCACAAATATCAGTGGTTCATTAAATACACTGGTTAACAAATGAATTCTGTGTCCTTGCCTCAATTGCATTGTTGAAATCAAATGTTGCCGGGCATGAATTGTTCATCAGTGCTAATTGTTCATGTCTCTCTGATGTGGCAGATTTATGAGAACAGTTTCCCAGCATCACCTCCAAGTGTCGCCAAAGCACGGTCATGTCGGTCATGTCACTCTTGATACATCTGAACTTTGCCGTGAAAACGAACGGACGCCACGTCTTTTGTACATGAGGCCCCAGCACCCTGTTCTGCAATTCCAGAGGCACTGTCCCGCGATATCCACGCAATGTTGCAGAGGCGTGTCAACCAGGACAGCCCCACAATATCCACAGCCTTTAGGAACTCCGGTCGGATCTCATCCACCCCCGGTGCCCTGCCAGCAAAGAGCTTTTTAACCTCCTCAGTGACCTGAACCCCAAAGATAGGAGAACCCGCCTCAGAGTTCCCAGACTCTGCTTACTCATAGGAAGGTGTGTCGGTGGAATTGGGGAGGTCTTCGAAGTATTCAGCCCTCCGACTCATAACACAACGTCCCGCGTTGAGGTCAGCAGTGCTCATGCCCCATTCCCACAATACGTGAAGTCATAATAATCATTACATCAGCTATTTGCATAAAAAAGAACAGAAATTTAAAAAAAAGTCAAACATCGTTAACAGTCAATGAACGGACTGGCTAATTTATTGACCTTCGGTTGCTCGGATTAATGGGACAGATACAGTATGCTTTTTTGGCAGTGAAATGGATCCCATGCTGAGGAGCTGACATTAGTCAACAAGCTAGCTAATATGTTTTGCTAAATTACTCAAAGAGAACCCAACCAAACATTTCATATACACCTGTGAGAAAATGCCTTCTTCAAACCAAATGATGGAGGTTTTGGGTTCCAGTCTGTCCCTTTAGAACTGGCTACGACGCACCAGGCAGTTTTACGCTCCTCGCTGAACAACTACTTACAACAGTGATGGGCAACTTAAATGATGGATCCATAAATTATTAGGCCTACTCACTTTACAGTATAGGGCAGTTTAATCGGCTTTGTTGAAGTAGCCCTAATGCATCTCCCCTGTCCTGCCGCTTGTCCAAGCCACCATGTGCGTTTGCAACACTATTAATGACGTTAAATATGTTTTTGGAGAACCCAAATTTTGGTCATCCCTTATGCACTTTATACAAACTATCAACAGTTCTTGTGAAGAAAAAAATATATAGTTGTTGTGTACATTTAATTTGAGATTGCCATAAGAGCATCCCTTAGCAGCTTCTTTATACTTCTCGTATTTGACTTCGGTTTCCAGCATGCATTGCACCATTCAATGCTGATTTTAATTTTTTAAGTGTGTTAATGATGATCGTTCATTGAATGTGTGTCATATTTAACTGTCCCGGTTGCATACAGCGGCTGAAATAAGTATTTAACACGTCACCATTTTTCTCACTAAATATACAGCGGCTGAAAAAATATTTAACACGTAACCCATTTTCTCACTTAAATATTTCCAAAGGTGCTATTGACATGAAATTTTCACCAGATGTTGGAAACAACCCAAGTAATCCATACATACAAAGAAAGTAGGACAAATAACATAAAAAAGTAAGTGGTGTGTAATAACGTGAAATGACACAAGGAAAAAAGTATTGAATAAATGAAAGGGTGCAAAAAGGCATGGAAAGCCAAGACAATCTAAAATATATCACTAATCAAACAGAAATCCAGCTCCTTGTCAGTGCAAATGAACATCAGCTGGTTCAGTCCTAATTGAGGGCCTACAAAAAGGTCTCATTGCCAAGGTGTGAGTCAAGACACATCTCATGATGGGTAAGAGCAAAGAGCTGTCTCAAGTAATTGTTGCAAAACATAACGATGGCATTGGTTACAGGTGCATATCTAAGCTTCGGAATGTTCCAGTGACCACAGTTGGGGCCATACTATGTAACTGGAAAGTCAATCATACCACCATAAATTTGCCTCGATCAGGTGCTCCTCGCAAGATTCCTGAGAGAGGAGTGCAAAGAATAATCAGAAGAGTTGTCCAAGAGCCAAGGACCACCTGTGGAGAGCTTCATAAAGACCTGAAATTAGCTGGTACTGTTGTGACAAGGAAAACAGTGAGTATTGCTCTCTGCTGCCATGGCCTGTATGCACGCTCACCATCCAAGACCCCATTGCTGAAAAAAAAAAAAGCATGTCAAAGCTCGTTTACAGTTTGCTGAACAACATTAGGACAAGCCACTTAAATACTGGGAGAATATAGTCTGGTCTGATGAGAGCAAAATTTAACTGTTTGGATGCCATAATGCACACCACGTTTGGAGGAGAAATGGCACTGCACATCACCCTAAAAAACACCATACCAACAGTGATGTTCGGAGGTGGGAACATGATGGTGTGGGGGGCTGCTTTTCAGCAATGGTACTGGTAAACTTCACATTATTGAAGGAAGGATGAATGGGCAAATGTATGGAGAAATTCTTGACAAAAAATCTGCTGCCATCTACGAGAATGATGAAAATGAAACGAGGGTGGACATATAAGCAGAATAATGATGCAAAACATAGTGCCAAGGAAACTCAATTGGTTTCAAAGGAAAAAAAAAAAAGTTCTGCTGGAGGTGGGAGTTAAAATTACTTCTGACAGGGGATTCTGATAGACGTTTCCAGCTGAACCTTACAATAAGTTTGGGCCTGCCAGGTCGGACCGGCATCTTCCCCTACCAACGGAGCCAACAAACCACCAGGTGGTGATCAGTTGGCAGCTCCGCCCCTCTCTTCACCCAAGTGTCCAAGACATGCGGCCGCAAGTCCGATGAGGCAACCACAAAGTTGATCATCGAATTGCGGCCTAAGGTGTCCTGGTGCCAAGTGCATATATGTACACCCTTATGGTTGAACATGGTGTTCGTTATGGATAACATAGTCCAATAACAGAACGCCACTCTGGTTCTGATTGGGGGGTCGTTCCTCCCAATCACGCCCTTCCAGGTCTCGCTGTTATTGTCCACGTGAGCATTGAAGTCCCCCAGCAGAACGATGGAGTCCACAGCGGGAGCGCGCTCCAGCACCCGATCCGAGGACTCAAAAAAGGGTGGGTACTCTGAACTGCTGTTTGCTGCATACGCACAAACAACAGTCAGGACCCATCCCCCCACCCAAAGGTGGAGGGAGGCTACCCTTTCATCCACCGGGGTGAAACCCAATGTACAGGTGCCGAGCCGGGGGGCAATAAGTATACCCACACCTGCTTGGCGCCTCTCTCCATAGGCAACTCCAGAGTGGAAGAGAGTCCAACCCCTCTCGAGAGGACTGGCACCAGAGACCAAGCTGTGTGTGGAGGTGAGCCCGACTATATCTAGTCGGAACTTCTCGACCTCGCACACCAGCTTGGGCTCCTTACCTGCCAGAGAGGTGACGTTCCATGTCCCTAGAGCCAGCTTCTGTAGCCAGGGATCGGCTCGTCAAGGTCCTTGTCTTGCTCACACTGCACCCAATGGCCCCTCCCCCAGGTGGTGAGCCAATGGGAAGGGGGAGCCACGTTACCTATTCAGGCTGTGCCCGGCCAGGCCCCATGGGTGCAGGCCCAGCCACCAGGCGCTCTGCTTCGAGCCCCACCTCCAGGCCTGGCTCCAGAGGGTGGCCCCCGATAACCCACATCCGAGTGAGGGAAACGAGATCCATTATTTGTCGTCATCATAAGGGTTCTTTGTGCCGTGTTTTGTCTGGTCCCTCACCTAGGACCTGTTTGTCATGGGTGACCATGCCAGGGGCATAAAGCCCCAGACAACTTAGCTCCTAGGATCATGGGGACACACAAACACCTCAACCACGATAAGGTGATGCCTCAAGGAGGGGATGCCGTCGAGCTGAAAATAGAGTCCTATCGGGCCTTTTTGGCCTGTGGGACTCCTGAGGCTGTCATGAATGGAACAAAGTATAGGACCCAAAACTGCACAACTCCAAAACAGATGGACAGTTTTAAAAAAAAAAGAGGTTTAATATACGTGCAGAGGTCGGTACACAGGCAGGCAATCCAAAAAAGGCAACAGTATCATGTAAACATGAGGCAAAAAGGCGAGGTTGATAATCAGAACAGGGTCTAGTCTTACTGTGAGTCTTTGACGTGGAAACAAGGAATGCTGGAACGCGACGACAAGGTACAACGAACTGGCGACGAGAAAGAATGAGACACAAGGTTAAATGCAAGGGGTAATTAGGGTGAATGAGCCACAGGTGGTGAAGATGCTCTCAGGAGCAGGTGTGTGTGAAACAGGGCGAAGACAAAAACCGGATCACACACCCATAGCCAAGCGGAATGCAGCTTTGGTGGTCACTGATGCAAAAACTTGAGCATGGAAGGAGTTCGGTGAGGCCACGGAGAAAGACTTCCTGACAGCTTTGAGGAAATTCTGGTCTACCATCGGCATCTCAGGAGGGGGAAGGAGTGCACCACCAACTATGTGTTTATTGAGGATGAAGCTGTGCTCACCTCGACTCCAGACGTTGTGAGTAGCTGAGAAGAATACTTCAAAGTCCTCCTCAATTCCACTGACATGCCTTCCCATGAGGGAGCAGAGTCTGGGGTCACTAAGGTGGGCTCTCCTATCTCTGGGGTTGAGGTCACCAAGCTGGTTAAAAGGTTCCTCAGTGGCAAGGCCCCAGGGGTGGATGAGATTAGCCAAGAGTTCCTAAAGGCTCTGGATGTTCTGGGGCTGTCCTGGTTGACGCGCCTCTGCAACATCGCGTGGACATCTGGGACAGTGCCTCTGGATTGGCAGACTGGTGTGGTGGTCCCCCTTTTTAAGAAGGGGTCCTGAGGGTGTGTCCCAACTACAGGGGGATCACACTCCTCAGCCTCCCTGGTAAGGTCTATTCAAGGGTGCTGGAGAGCAGGGTCCGTCAGGAAGTCGAATCTCATATTCCTGTTAATTGCGTGCAGGAGTCTCCTTCTCCGACTTAACAGAGCCTTCGTTTGCCTTGTGCCACACATTAACGCCACAAAATCAGTCATGACTGAAAGTGTCGCTGAGCAAACTAGTTACATAGACTTGTCTTTAAATTTGCTGAACACATACAGTGTAACCTCGATTTAACTGACTCCTATTTAACAGTCTTCAGCTTTAACGGACAGAACCTAGTGTCCAGTTGGAACTTGAAATAACCGCCTTTCATGCACCAGTGAGGTAAGTTTGGATAAACTTTCAAAACCTTTTAAACATTAAACTTTTTTTATATATATATTTACAATAATTTTGTACTGTACTGAATCTTTTTAGCCCATGGAAAAGTACAATTTTTTTTTTTACTGTAATGGTGTTTTAAGGCTACAAAAAAGTGCTTCAATTTAACAGACAGTGTGATTTATCGGATGACACCTGGCACGTTACGTTAGTTGCTTCTCTCCCACTATATAAGAACTTGAACTTCACAGTGACATAGTTGGCTGACTGTTAGTCATATTTGATTTACAGTTAACAGTTGAGTGTGGCGTGGTTCCAGCGCATTGAGCAGCCACACCCACAGCATTTGAAATCGAGACAGTGAGACAACTGCTTGATTTTTATTTTTTTTACAATTTTCAAGCCTTATTCTATCTACTGCACGTCCATCCGTTTTCATTTTCCATACCGTTTATACTCACTAGGGTCGCGGGTGTGATTAAGCCTATCACAGCTGACTTCGGGCGAGAGGCACTGAACTGGTCGCCAGCCAATTGCAGGGCACATATAAACAAACAACCATTCGCACTGGCATTCATACCTACGGGCAATTTAGAGTCTTCAATTAACCTACCATGCATGTTTTTGGTATGTGGGAGGAAACCGGAGTACCACCCGGAGAAAACCCATGCAGGCACGGGGAGAACATGCAAACTCAACACAAGCAAGGCCGGATTTGAACCTGGGTCGTCAGAACTGCTAACCAGTCTTCCACCGATCGCCCCTCCTGCACGTCAATATTTTTAATAGTCCAGGTTTGGCAGGTTTGTTAACAACACTTTTGTGGTGTGTTAAATTTACAAGACATTTATGTTTGCTTTCCAGGGTGTTTAAAAGCTGGAATATATGTGTGTTAGATCCATCCATTTTCTGAGCCGCTTCTCCTCACTAGGGTCGCGGGCGTGCTGGAGCCTATCCCAGCTATCAACGGGCAGGAGGCGGGGTACACCCTGAACTGGTTGCCAGCCAATCGCAGGGCACATAGAAACAAACAACCATTCGCACTCATAGTCATGCCTACGAGCAATTTAGAGTCTCCAATTAATGCATGTTTTTGGGATGTGGGAGGAAACCGGAGTGCCCGGAGAAAACCCACGCAGGCACGGGGAGAACATGCAAACTCCACACAGACGGGGCCAGGGATTGAACCCGGGTCCACAGAACTGTGAGGCTGACGCTCTTGTGTGTTAGATAATATAGAAAATATGTGTGAGAGCCTTGTTCCCAAGTAATAACATGTCTGATGATGTGCTTTCGTCAGAATAACAATTATGTCACACTTTACACACCCTATTTCTATTGCTCCAATCAAGTGGCCTTAAAACACCAATACAGTAAAAAAAAAAAGTTTTTTAAATAAATAAATAATAAATTCACAGTAGAAACTTTGCCATTGAAGAATATTCAATTTCTTTGCCTTCAAAAAATCCTGAGTTGCTTGGCTGTACGTTGAGGGTCGTTGTCCATATGCAATGCGCATCTAATCAGTTTTGTAACGTCTGACGGAATGTGAGCAGAGTGTATAGTTGGATACACCTCAGTTCATCTTGTTACTTCTGTCAGTAGTCCCCATCAATAAACACCAGTGCTCCAACCAACCGGGCCAGGTCCTGAGGCAGAACCACTTTCCTGAAGGTGCTTGTATGCGGCGCTTAATCTCTTTAAATAGACTCTTATGCTGTCTTAATTACCATTGTAAGGCACCATACTATGTGATAAATGTTTCCCACTCGACATCCATTGCAGCCTGGTCATCCTGAAAGGGGGATCCCTCCATCTGTGGTCCGATCTCAAGGTTTCTTCTCTTCTCCCCAAATGGGGTTTTGAGTTTTTCCTTACCCGATTGGGGGGTTTACGTCAGGGGATGTTGTCAATCTTTGTCAACTGTGGGCCTGTGAAGCCCTTTGAGACTCTTTTGTGATTAAGGGCTGTACAAATACACTTGACTTTTGTCCACACTATAACACTGCTTCTACCCTGTTTGGCACAATGTGGTATGCTTTGGATCCTGTTCTTTTTGTTTTGCTTTTGCATACTTTTCTCTTCCCATAATTCTGACACAAGTTGGCATTGGTTTCATCTGTCAAAACCTTTTTTATTCAAGGAACATAGGAGGCCCTACCCTTTGTTTGACATGTTCCTGGGCGTGAGTCTTAACAGTGGTTTGCATTTGGTTGTAAGCCCTCTTTATTTACAGTCATAGAAGTATCTTTTGAATGTAAATTTTGACAATAACATGCCCACTTTAAAAATGTGGACAATATAATGTTTAAAAAATAGCTTGTAGCTATGTACCTCATTTCAAAAGTCTCTTTGTGATATCATTTGACATCATTAAATAGTATTTATCTTTAAACAGTCCTGCAGTCTAAACTGTAGCTTATTCTTAAAATTGCCAGTTTATTTCCAGTCCCACCCAGGAACATCACAAAGGATCTTTGATATCTCATGTTTGGGACATGATGTCTTTTTTGTGACTAGTATGGAGAAAAGGCCTTTGTATTAGATGTTACCAAATAAGAAATCCAGTACACTGACATTTTTATTCAGTTGGGTGACAAGGATTAGGAAAATGCACAAAGGTGATTCAAGGAAGAAGGCCTTACAAGCGTTTCTTTTCAAAAGTGATAGTGTGGGAGATTCCTCTGAAGAAGAGATCCCAGAGGAGATTGAATATAATGAAAAGCTATCAGCTTCCTTCAGTTCGAAAGACTCACCCGCTCGCACAAGTGAGAAACATGAAGAAACTGAGAGGTCTTGGCATAAGGACATCCTTGAGGAAGAGAGGAAAGCAAAATCAGCTTTTCGTAATGCTTTAGAGAAGGAAAAACACACTAATTATCTGCTGAGAAAAGGTTTAAAACGAGAGCAAAACACTAACTCTGAGCTGGCAAGAACACTAAAGAATGAGAAAGCAAAGAACCATGGTCTTCGTATTGAAATGGAGCTCATGTCAAAACACGTGGATGATCTTTGTAAGATGCTAGAAAGAAAACAGTGTGGCTACACAAAGGTTACGGGCAAACTGCTTAAAATGACAGCGAAACACGAAAAAGACAAGAAGGCAATAGAGATGCTTAAGAAGGATTTGGAGGCAACTTTACAGCAACACAAAAAACAAATAGCAGAGTTGGAGAACATAGCATGTGATCAAGTCCAGAAATTGAAAGATCAGGTCACCAAGATGCAGGGAGAAATTGTGGAAAAGGACTGTGAAATTACATCCTTGCTCCTCAATACTCAGATTCTTCAACAGGATATTGATGCTAAGGGGGTGACTGTTTCCACCCTGCAGGAGAAAGTCAGCCAACTGGCCTCTGAGAGCATAGCACTGCGACGTGATCGTAAGATGGCTCTGAATCAGAGGCAGATTTCTCTTAAAGAACTTGAGGTGACCAAAGAGACTTCCAGCACCAACCGGGGGATTGGTGAGAAGGAGAAGGCCCGTTTTCAAAGAGTGTACAGAAAGTTGCAAACACAAAGCAAAATGCTCTCAGAAAGAACCAAGGCTTTAGACAAGAGTCTTGCTACTGAGAAGTGTTTGAGAGTCTCCCTAAAGAAAGAACAGGAGGATGTTAAGAAGATGCTTTTGCAACACGAGACGCAGGTCAAGGCCATAAAGATCTTGAGTTATGAACAAAAAGAAGCCTTTGCAGCCTCTGACTGCCTCCAGAGCCGTTTTCACTCACTGAGGATGGATAATTCATGTATCATGGCCAAGTACAAGGCTTTGGAGACAGAATACGACAAACTGAGGTCTCAGTACCACTCCATCTCAGAGCCTTGTGAAGAACTTGAGTCAAAGAACAACGACCTTGTCTTTGAGAATCAAGCAGTCACAGCCAAGCTCCGTGACGTGGTGGACCAACTCAGACAGTGTAAGCTGGAATGTAGCAGGAGTCAGACACAACTTCAGAAGGCTCTCAGAGAGGAGAAGGAAAGATGTTCAGAGTTAGAGCAAAGAGCCGAGCAGGCTGCCGACGCTCTCCAGAAGCAGAGGAGCATCTTTGAGAAGCACAGTGGAGAGCTCGAGAATGCTTTGAGCAAACAACTACAACTCATGGATGAAAAGCAGACTCTGAGTGCAGCTTTACAGAATGCTTCAGACGGCAACTTGAGGCTGAAGGAACAACAAGAGGAGGAAGCTGCTTTTCACTTCCAAAAGCTCAGTGATGCCGAATTTAAGCTGCGGCAAGAGAAACGTTTCCTGGAGGGGTGCAGAGAGGCTCTTTACCAGCTACAAGAAGCACACACAGATGTTGCCAGCAAACACACTGACCTCAACTCAAAATATCAGGAAGTTCTAAAACTTCAAAGAGCCTTGCAGGTTAGACATGAGAGGTTGTGCTATACAAAAGGTAATGCCAGACCAGAAATGAGTCTACCTTTAGTTCACGATAATTGGTGGGCTGTAGCATATGCAATGGACTCCGGTATGGTCAATCCTGACATAGCAGTGCCCCATTTGATGAGTTGAAAAAAATCTGCCTATTTCATTGTGAAATAAAAAAAAAAAAAAAAAATGCTGTTGCTCAATGGTGTTTTGGGAGTTAGAGTAAATCCTCAGTGCAGCAGATGTCCACTTTTTATGACATGCACTCCTAGAAAACTTTTAATAGGGTGGAGAAGCAGCTCAGAAAATGGATGGATGGAAATTCCCGTGGTGCTCATTGACTTCCGAGTTATTATATTTTTGTTGTTTACCACAATACAGTGGAACCTCAGTTTACGAAGAATTCTGTTTATGAACACCATTTTTTTAAAGAAAAATTACCTCGGGTTACACACCTGGCTGCAGAATTCTCAGAACATTGTGCTGTTTCTCGTGCCGCAGAAACAACATTGGCTCTGTGCTGTTATCTTTGTTTTTAGCCTAAGATTGCCGCCACATTGCACAATGCAATACAAAAGCTGCACTGTATTGTGGGAGGTGGTGGTCATTTAGGGCTAGCAGTAGCCACAGTGAACATAAACATTACTGTACCCAAAATGACTAAGGCACTGCACAGTGATTTGCTATCCACTGTTATTTCATCATTACAAACTGTGTTTTCACTTATTTCTGTCTTGCACAAAATGATCAAAATCAGATAAATAACACGTCATTCTGCGGCTGAAACGGATTCATTGCATTTCCAATCATTTCAATGCGAAACATTGCCTCAGTTGGCGAATGTTTCAGATTAAATTCAATTCATATCCCGAGGTTACACTGTATATAATGTAAATAAAGTATTTGTTCCATTATCTAACTAAATAGATTCAAGTACAGGGTGTTTACAGTTTCCAATGGTCATTAAACACGTTTTGAGGTTACGAACTGCTTGCAATGAATGAAGGGTAGTTTGCTCAGTGACGTAAGAATATGTCATCACACGGCACAAGAAGGCACACCGTTAAGGCTGTGTGTGTGTGTGTGTGTGTGTATATATGTATATATGTATATATATATATTTATGCCCAAGAAGTGTTTTACGAGTGTACAGTGAGTATATAGTTGTGGTTCGACATTTGTAAGTTCAGATAGTCGCCGTATTTGTGCTCAGGCCAAAGCAATAAAAGTATTACTTTGGTGCCATCTTCGTGTAAAGGAACTATGTCGAAGTGACTCAAGGAGCTTTGTTTAGACAAAAATAGTCCTTTTGTGCCATCTTGGTGCTAAAGAACTATGTTTAAGGGAGTTTTGGAGTTTCCTAAGACAAAATAACTACTTTTTTGCCATCTTGTGGCATCTATGGGCAATTATCAACCTTTTAAGGCGGTCTCAATTAGTGATCCCTCGTTTTTCGCGGTTAATGAGGACCAGAACCCCCCGCGAAAGGTGAAAAACTGCTAAGTAGGATTTGCCCCCCCCCCCCAGGAATTTTCGTGTATGTGGGTACCAGAATGTTTAAAATGTGTAAACAGTATTCATACGTTACATGTTTGAGACAAATATTACAACAGTACACGTATTTACTTAAATCTTTTAATTATAAAACCTTATACAGTAAGTAACATTCCTCAACATTGCCTTCTGAGAGAGGCGAAGAGGCTCGCGTTGGTGGCGGAGGAGAGGCTCTCACTTGACTCGTAGAGGCTTCAGGTTCCCTCGGAGACTCTTCTGCTGGAGGCGCGGATGGTGTAGCTGGGGTTTTACTTTGGAGAAAAACATGGTGATGGGTAGTTGTTGTCTTTGTTTTTTCTTTTGCTTCAAAATCCCCCTGTACAAGGACATAACCCCGTCTCTTATTACACGGAGTTACCGCACGTTTCGCTTCCTTATTGAAGCAGTTTGGCGGATGTTTGCTGCCTCTTTCTTGATGTACCGCACTGTAGATTCATTCGCGCCATAGTGGCGTGCGACAGATGCATAACTTCTGCCCTCTGTGATCATATCTAAAAGTTTCACTTTTTCGCTGATGGTCATCATCTTCTTCTTCCACTTGGGCGCCCCGGAGGAAGCTTTCGCAGGGGTACAGCGCTTAGGCGACATTGTAAGGGTTTAACTAATAAAACATTTTATCACGAACACAACACTAAGATACAGTATGCGAGACAGTCCACAGCGTAGACGAGACACAACAAGGCGCAGGCAATCAGGTCACGGGATAAATCCACTCGTGCTCTCATTGGTCGATGTCGCACCGGGAACCAATCACGCGCCTTGTATGAGTGCCCGTGGCATGTACGGTACAGTACAGGCATGAACAAAGCCTCAGTCAACTCATCTCTTTGTTTTGGCATGCAGGGAAACCTTCTCTCTCGTGCATCAACATGAAATGCTCAAATTCTTCAGGCTGGTCACATTTGCATGGCCAGTTCATAGGTCTCGATCATAAATGCCCAGTGGGCCAATGAAAAATGTACATATGACACTCACCATAATTCTTTTATCCAGTACAATCCAACTATTCTAAACAAGGTGGCAAATATGTTTTCGAGTCCATCCCACCGGCTGAACTTCATCCAAAAAGTATTCAGTGTCGTGTTCAGTTGATTAGTGTTTCTTTTCCTTTCGGCTTGTCCCTTTAGGGGTCGCCACAGCGCGTCATCCTTTTCCATTTAAGCCTATCTCCTGCATCCTCCTCTCGAATACCAACGACCCTCATTTCTTCCCTCACGACATCCATCAACCTTCTCTTTGGTCTTCCTTTAGCTCTCTTGCCTGGCAGCTCCATCCTCATAATCCTTCTACCAATATACTCACTATTTCTCCTCTGGGCGTGTGTCCAAACCATCGAAGTCTGCTCTCTCTAACTTTGTCTCCAAAACATCGAACCTTGGCTGTCCCTCTGATGAGCTCATTTCTAATTTTATCCAACCTGGTCACTGCGAGAGCGAACCTCAACATCTTCATTTCCGCCACCTCCAGGTCTGCTTCCTGTTGTCTCTTCTCCATACATCATGGCTGGCCTCACCACTGTGTTATGAACTTTGCCCTTCATCTTAGCAGAGACTCTTCTGTCACATAACACGCCTGACACCTTCCTCCACCCGTTCCAACCTGCTTGGACCCGTTTCTTCACTTCCTGACCACACTCACCATTGCTCTAGACGGTTGACCCCAAGTATTTAAAGTCCTCCACCCTTGTGATCTCTTCTCCCTGTAGCCTCACTCTTCCCCCACCACCCCTCTCATTCATGCGTGAATATTCTGTCTTACTTCATCAAATCTTCATTCCTCTGCTTTCCAGTACATGTTTACATCTTTCTAACTCTTCCTCCACCTACTCCCTGCTTTCACTGCAGATCACAATGTCATCTGCAAACATCATGGTCCACGGGGATTCCAGTCTAACCTCATCTGTCAGCCTATCCATCACCACTGCAAACAGGAAGGGGCTCAGGGCGGATCCCTGATGCAGTCCCACCTCCACCTTAAATTCCTCTGTCACACCTACAGCACACCTCACCACTGTTGTGCTGCCCTCATACATGTCCTGTATTATTCTAACATACTTCTCTGCCACTCCAGACTTCCGCATGCAGTGCCACAGTTCCTCTCTGGGTACTCTGTCATAGGCTTTCTCTAGATCTACAAAGACACAATGAAGCTCCTTCTGACCTTCTCTGTACTTTTCCATCAACATTCTCAAGGCAAATAATGCATCTGTGGTACTCTTTCTAGGCATGAAACCATACTGTTGCTCGCAAATACTCACTTCTGTCCTGAGTCTAGCCTCAACTAATCTTTCCCATAACTTCATTGTGTGGCTCATCAACTTTATTCCTCTATAGTTCCCACAGCTCTGCACATCACCTTTGTTCTTAAAAATGGGCACCAGTACACTTTTCCTCCATTCCTCAGGCATCTTCTCAAGCGCTAGAGTTCTATTGAACAAGCTGGTCAAAAACTCCACAGCCACCTCTCCTACATGCTTCCATACCTCCACAGGTATGTCATCAGGACCAACTGCCTTTCCAACTTCCCCCTTACTAATCATTGCCACTTCCTGGCCCACCACACTTGCCTCTTCTACTCTCCCTTCTCTCTCATTTTCCTCATTCATCAACTCCTTGAAGTATTCCTCCCATCTATCTAGCACACTACTGGCACCAGTCAACATATTTCCATCTCTATCCTTAATCACCCTAACCTGCTGCACATCCTTCCCATCTCCATCCCTCTGTCTGGCCAGCCTGTATGGATACTTTTCTCCTTTTTTAGTGTCCAACCTGGCATACATGTCATCATATGCCTCTTGTTTGGCCTTTGCCACCTCTACCTTTGCCCTGTGTCACATCTCAATGTATTCCTTTTGCCTCTCCTCGGTCCTCTCAGTGTCCCACTTCTTCTCAGCTAACCTTTTTCCTTGTATGATTTCCTGTACTGTGACGTTCCACCACCAAGTCTCCTTCTCTCCATTCCTGCCAGAAGGTACACCAAGTACTCTCCTGCCTGCCTCTCTGATCACCTTGGCTGCAGTGGTCCAGTCTACTGGAAGCTCCTTCCGTCCACCGAGAGGCTGTCTCACCTCTTCCCGAAAAGCTGCACAACACTCGTCCTGTCTCAGCTTCCACCATATGGTTCTCTTCTCTGCCTTTGTCTTCCTAATTTTCCTCCCCACCACCAGAGTCATCTTACACACCACCATCCTATGCTGTCTAGCCACACTCTCCCCTACCACTACCTTACAGTTGGTAACCTCCTTCAGATTACATCGTCTGCACAAGATGTAATCCACCTGCGTGCTTCTACCTCCGCTCTTGTAGGTCACCCTATGTTCGTGCCTCTTCTGGAAAAAAGTGTTCACTACAGCCATTTGCATCCTTTTTGCAAAGTCTACCACCATCTGTCCTTCCAAGTTCCTTTCCTGTATGCCGTACTTACCCATCACTTCTTCATCACCCCCATTTCCTTCACCAACATGGCCATTACAATCTGCACCAATTACGACTCGCTCTCTGTCTGGGATGCTCAGAACTACTTCGTCAAGCTCCTTCCAGAATTTCTCTTTCACCTCTAGGTCGCATCCTACCTGTGGGGCATAGCCACTAATCACATTACACATAACACCCTCAATTTCAAATTTCAGCCTCATCACTCTGTCTGATACTCTTTTCACCTCCAAGACATTCTTAGCCAACTCTTCTTTTAAAATAACCCCGACTCCATTTCTCTTCCCATCTACACCATGTTAAAATAATTTAAACCCTGCCCCTAAACTTCTAGCCTTACTGCCTTCCACCTTGTCTCCTGGACACACAATATATCAACCTTTCTCCTAATCATCATGTCAACCAACTCCTGAGATTTTCCTGTCATAGTCCCAACATTAAAAGTCCCCACATTCAGTTCTAGGCTCTGTGCTTTCGGCTTCTATTTCTGCCGAAGAACCTGCTTTCCACCTCTTCTTCTTTGACCCACAGTAGCTGAATTTCCAACGGCGCCCTGCAGGTTGACAGCGCCGGTGGCGGACGTTGTTAACCCGGGCCACGACCGATCCGGTATGGAATTCTTTGGATGAACGCTCATATTTGTTTGGCAAAGTTTTAAGCCTGATGCCCTTCCTGGCGCAACCCTCTGCATTTATCCGGGCTTGGGACAAGCCTACAGATTGCACTGACCTGTGCCCCCCATAGGGCTGCATTTTCAGTTGATTAGTGTTTGAACAAGATAATTAGAGTAACTAAAGGTTGGGAAGGGGGTGCTATGACGATGACGAAGTTTTGCTATTTAACTATTAGTGCTCTCTTGAGGTCTGGACTTGGAATGCTGCTACCTGACCGATTCAAGCAACCTTAATTCACTTGTAACTCACCTTCACAACTGTGGTTAAATTGACACCCACTTGTCTGCTTGACTCTCCGTGATACACATTAGGCTTTGGTCTTCTCTTCAATCTTGGCTAACACTGCACACAGTCTGTTCCTTCATCTTTGCTGGAAACCAGTACGCCTCTGTTGCTCTACCGTATAAATCAATTGGTTGAATAGAGACTCCTCTTTCCTCCGTGGTACTACGATGAAACCAGCCCCCTTCTTTCAGAACAGTCAAATCAATCGCCATCGCACGTGAAAACATCAGGGTTCATTTCAAAACACTTCTTTTTGAAGCGGATAACTAAGCGACAACATATTTAGACTGTGAAATGCATTTATTAAAAGTCACTTTGGACAAAGGCAAAAATACATAGGAGCTCCTAGTCACATAGCCCTCCAACCACAACAATAGTTCACAGAAAATGGCAACGAGCACTAAGAGATTAAGGAAATCTCAAAAATAGAATGCTATAGTTGGTCGATGCTTTGATGTACAGTATATTTTTTGAGATTTTTTTGAGGTTTTGAGAACCTTTTTTTTCCTTATATCTGGGCAGCGGTGTAATATGTGCTCAGTGTTTTCAAGTCAAATTCAAAAGGGGTGAAGAGGTTCATTGTCCACTTTCTGATCAATTTCCGCCAAAAATGATACACTGATTAAAGAGCAATTAATTGTCATTTGTGACTTAACTTAGCCAAAAGAGGGAAACATTTTAACAATATATGCAGTGGATATAAAAAGTCTACACACCTCTGTTCAAATGCCTAGTTTTTGGGATATAATAAAATGAGACCAAGGAAAATCATTTCAAAACTTTTTCCACCCTTAATGTGACCTATAAATGTACAACTCAATTGGAACAAAAATGAAAGCTTTGATAGAGTGAGTGAAAATTAACACCAGATATATTTATATTGGTCTTTTTTGTATATCACAAAACTGCCATTTTAGAGCCACTGTATGTCAAACAGCTGGATTTGTTTGTGCCTACTAGAGACAGTTTTAGTCATGTCAGTCAGCAAACATTCTTCTGGGTGAAAAAATAAACCCCATGTTACATACACTTTTTTCTTTTTTTTTGTTGTTACAAATACTTTTTCAGACTTCATATTTTAGGTCAATTAGAATTATCAAAAATAATCATTGATATTCTATTTAGCAAACGTTGGTAATCCTAATTGATCTAAAACAAGAAACGTTTAGTGTGATTCCATGTAAGAAGGCGAGGGGGGGGGAGCGTGTCTTTTTATATAGTGTATGTAAACTTCTGATTTCAACTGTACTTGTATTCAATCTTGTACTGAATATATCAATCCAACCATCCATTTTCGAAAGCACTCGTGGGTAACTATGGCCGATCCGAGCTGACTTTGGGAGAGAGGCGGGATATACCATGGAATGTTTGCCAGTCAATCGCAGGGGACACACAGTAATAGATAAGCATTTACACTGACATTCAGATCTACAGACAAATTAGTCTACAATTAACCTCAACATGCATGATTTTGGAATTTTGGAAGGTGAGAGGAAGCTTAAGAACGTGGAAAAAACCCCACACAAGCACAGGGAGAACATGCCATCTCACTGTTTTCATAACATATCAGTTATTAATTTGACTGATTACAAGGCTTTAAAATTCATAATGCACGTTTTATAGTTGCTGTTTTCACATTCGTAGAATCTACAGATTAAGGAGGAAAAAAAGAGCTGTGAAGCTAGTGAGACTTCTTTGTATTGGTGTTCACGATAATTTGCCACGTAGTTCTCCACACAGCTCCTGCAGTTCCGTAACAAGCTGCTCTAGAACAGCAACATCGTCTTGCAGCTCACCATGGATCTCGCCAGAAGCCACGTCGGTGTGCATTTGCTGGTAGATAGTACGAGAACATTCAAACAATCCATGAAGGGGGATACAATAAATAATAATAAGACTATACAGTACATCGAAGCTGTGGCAGATTAACATATTTTAAACAACTTCAGAGCATTTACAGTGAAACAATTCAACATTGAGAGAGTTAAGACTGTATTTTAAAAAGGTGATTAACTACAATCTCCAATTCCAGTGAAGTCGGATGGTGTATAAAACAAGTAAAAACAGAATACAATGATTTGCAAATCCTTTTCAACCTTCTGTATGATCACATAAATACACTACGAAGACCAGATATTGCATGTTCAAACTGATGAACGTTATTGTTTTTTGCAAATAGTCTCATTCTGAATTTGATGCCTGCAACTTTATTCCCAAAAAAAGCTGGGACGGGCAACAAAGGAATGGGAAAATTGAGGAATGGTCAAAAAACAGCTGTTTGGAACTTTCCACAGGTGAACAGGTTAATTGGAAACTAGTGCTGGATCCGTATAATTTTCAGGTGCATAGCTTGTCTGCAAACAGGTACTTTTCACATCCCTGTCTTCAAGGTAGTGAAGTATGTTGCACTGTGCGACTACTCCACTGTTCGGTAGTCGGAGAAGTGTTTTATGACCGACAAACTTGCTGTAACATCCCTAACATTACTGTAAAGTTCAGGCAATGACAGATATCTGTGAAGACACCATTAATGCTGAAATGTACATACAGGTTTTAGAGCAACATATGCTGCCATCCAAGCAACCTCTTTTTGAAGGTCGTCGCAGTTTATTTTAGCAAGACAATGCTAAGCCACATTCTGCACGTTACAACAGCGTGGCTTTGTAGTAAAAGAGTGTGAGTACTAGATTGGCCTACCAGTAGTCCAGACCTGTCTCCCATTGAAAATTTGTCACGCATGATGAAGCACAAAATATGACAACTGAGACCCCGGACTGTTGAGCAACTGAAGTTGTATATCAAGCAAGAATGGGAAAGAATTCCACCTTCAAAGCTTCAATAATTAGTGCCCTCAGTTTCCAAATGCCTACTGAGTGTTGTTAAAAGGTAATGACACTGGTAAACATGCCCCTCCCCCATCTTTTTGGGAACATGTTGCAGGCATCAAATTCAAAATGAGTGAATATTTGCAAAAAAGAAAAACAATTTTAAATAGTTTCAGTTTGAACATTTAATTCAATTTGAACAAATATCTTGTCTTTGTAGTGTATTCAATTGAATACACGAAAAGGATTGGAAAATTATTGTATTCTGTTATTTACATTTTACAGAATGTCACAACTTCATTGGAATTGGGTTTGTACATACAATGCATATCTTTTTTTCAGTGCAAGCAAACTTACAGAGAACTGCCAACCAATAAAAATTAACTGTCTGAATTTCCATATTTTCAAAATTTTGTCAAGAACATTATCGTGGGACAGTCATAATCGTTAATATATTATTATATATAATATTTGTCATTTTTTTTAATTACATCAACCTTGTAATGAAGAACGCAGTTGAAGCCTGATCAAAGTACCACTATATGAGATTTCAACGTGCCATCATCAAAAATATCTGTGTCTATGGATTATTTTGCCTTTGCCAATTCCGTTTAATCCTGGTTAAAAAAAATAAAAGAAAAAAGGAAAAAAAGCAAGTATTAAATCAAATAAATTTAGACCTCAAACTTCCAAATTAAAACTCAGCACTCTATTTTGCAAACAAAGATAGATTGAATTGGATAGTTTATTTATTTACAATAGTTTTGGTTTCTATTTTGTGCAATGTACTTAGAAATATGTAATATAAATAGCATGCAAGAGAAGATGTACATTTCCTATATCCACAATTGCTGCGGAAACAAAGCAAATTTCCCCACAGTGGGCCAAATAAAGGTTAGCTTATCTTATATTAAAAATATTTAATAACAATAATATACTGTAATTTTAACCTGTTCTGACGTGACGTGGGCAGTGACGTACAAATTAATTCCGGCTCAGGTTTGGAGTGTTACGGCCTTAACGAGTCAATGTTCGGTGATTTCCCTAACAAAATACGGACGTTCCGTAACATTTGACAGCTCCACTTACATTTTCGCTCCATCAACTCTTTAGTTGTACGCTCTGTGACCTTATTTAAAATATCAAGGCACATTTAAAAACTTAACTTTATTGAAGCCTACGAAGGATTGTCTCATTTTTACAACACATTGCAAGGCCTGTGAAATATAAAAACATATTGAACATATAACAGAGGCAGTGACACTAAAACAATAACTGCACATAGTGCCTGTTTTCGTATTTACTCTACATTGTCCAAATGCTTTTAATTTCAGAGCTCACTAACTATAATTTAACAGATTGCACCTTCCCTGAAGACCTGTGGCGCACTCAAGGGAGGACGCACGTAGTGCTGGGCGATATATCGAGGAGGTCGATTTGATCAATATTGTATTAATGCACAATATGGAATAAAATATCGATTTTTGTTTTTGATACTTTTTGCTACTCCGCGAGAGTTCCGCCAACATGGAGGAGAAGATGCTAGCGACTAGCGAGCCATAAATAGTCCCACAAAAGGGCACGTCCATCATTTGGAAACAACCTTAGTCTGCAAAACGTGGATAAAAGACGAAGACGCGTATATCCTTGCGAAATCACCTGAAGATGAAGCAGGTTATCGAGTGTGATGCATGTATCATGTGTTAAAGAGATCCGAGACGCTGTGCCGCTCGTGGAGTGATCGTGGTGGCAGTTGAAGCACTAGTGTTTTGTGTTCGCTCCGTGAATGGGGCGGGAAGATAAGATAGTAGTTTGCCATTCACGGACGAGATAGAAAGTGTTCACGGGGTTTGTTGACATTAGCATTAGCAGCTCCGGGCTAGCTCAGTTGCGTGCACGATCACCGATCACCCAAGTAGTTTGACAGTGGGTCGGCCATCGCTGTCTGAGCTGACTGTTCCGGAGAGTTGGGTTTGCCCCATGTGGCATTCTCAAGAATCAGTCTTGTATTTCTATTTTAATTTGCTTTATTTACAGATCACCACATTGTAATGGTTCCACATGACGTGACGTTTCTTCTTCATCTTGATTTCCGGGAGACTGGGCATGTTTAAGTGCATTGCTGCCACATAAAGGTTACGTGATGAACACCTACAACAAACCCATACCCTAAATACATTCAAATAAATATTGAAACCATAATATATTAATGATTACAACTGTAGAGTAATTATTATGTTGCGAAATTAAACATATTGCTGTATTATTATTATATTACGTAGTACACTGCAATAACTCTCCCGCGATAATCTTCCTGACATAATTTTTAAAAATTCATAAAAATTGCTCTGGAAGTGAATTTCTATATGTTCTGCAGTTATAACCACAAATCCAACGTTACCAATAATTGGCAAAATAATGTCTTCCGGTGTTTCAGTTTTCGGGCTTGGTTTTCTCAAGTTTAGGTCATATCGCCCAGCACTACGTGCATGTCACACATTGACAACAACTGCACTGTGGGAAACATGCAGACCCATGAAATGAAGCTCGATGCATGGCCCATTATTGTGCCAGGAAACCTTGGGTCTTTCCATTGGTATACAACTCAACCATGTTCCTTCTATTTTGACGGAAAAAGGTCAAGAGACCTTTTATGAAAACACCCTGAAACTGTTTTAAAAGTAAGAAATTGCGTAATACGTTTGATCCATGCAAGCCTCACTGTCTTGAAGAACCTTGGTGAAAAGTACCTTTGCTTTGGTGGCCAAGCCCCTCAAGCTGAGGCGTGTTGAGGAGAGCATTTGAAGAGCTTCTGCAGGATTAGTTTTCTTCTTGCTGCAACTGATGGTTACTGTGGAAAAAAATACCTATTAAGCCAATGAATGCTTTTGTTTGTGATCGTGACACTTTGTGTAAACCTCAGTTTTGTTCTTGTTTTGCTATTTTGAAATGCATCATTATTTAGTAGCGCACACATTTATAAAAGCCGAGGCCACTGGAAACAGCTTCGGGTTCTGCCGAAACTTCCATTAAATTAGAGAGAGGATAAAGGTGGGAGTACATCATCATAATGGTACCTCCATCAGCCAGGAAGTACAGTCGTCTTCTATTTCTGAGCAGACGGACAAACACAAATACAATGGTATCATTACGTGTGAACTCCCCTGAAACTGGACAATTTGGAGTTTGACCAAAACTTTGCTACAAAACATATGTCCCAGACTTCAATTTTGTGACCTTGAACCGCCATCAGGCACGGTGGCCGACTGGTTAGCACATCTGCCTCACAGTTCTGTCCTCCCTGCGCCTGTGTGGGTTTTCTCCAGGTACTCCGGTTTCCTCCCACATCCCGCAAACATGAATGATAGGTTGATTGAAGCTTCTAAAAGTGTTGCTTCTGTTAAGGAATGTCTAGCGCCAGTACCGTTTTTAGTTTAGTAGGGTTCGTTTTGAAGTCCTGATTATTTCCCATTCTTGTTAACGTGACAGGACTCTTTGAGAACAAAAGACTTTGTATGGCAAAAATGTTAACTGCCATTGTCTGTACAGTTAAAGGTTTTATGATGGTGACAGATTATTCCAAATCAAATTTATTTATTTCTTATTTTTTTAAGTCAACCAGCGTCCTTGTCCAATGTTGAGGTACCACTGAGCGAGCACTTCATCATTATTTTCGTGAACAGTTTGCCCTTGGCACAAGACTAGTGATTAACTTTTATCGTGACATATGGCCATTATGGTATTGCTAAAACAACTAACCTAATGGTGGCTCAAGATGTTTGTACTGGCCTGTATCCATGTTGTTACTTATATTTCTCATTAACCATATCCAACTTATTGCATTTTGTATGACTGAGAGCGACTTTGATTAACGTGACGGACTACCAGACACACACTTCTGAAATAAACAAATTGCTCAAATGACCTTTAATTATACGCTATCATTAATGGTATTCATCGACAAGAAAACACTGATCAAGTTAATGATTTCTCTCAATTATCAACAATGATTTAACAAGGTAGGAAACAAACAAACATGCAACACTTTATATCTATAAATCTCTGATTGTTTAAATTTTCAGATGACCACTTCTACGACATTCCTAGGAAATTACATGTAGCATCAATGGTGAGCTATTTTTGGAACAGGCCTGCGGGCTACTCGTGGTCCTTGGGGGCCCGTGGGCACCATGTTGGTGACCCCTGAACTAATGTATGTGTCGGAATTTGACAACATTATAAATTCAATCGATTCCACAAAGGAAGAGATAACTGAATATATATTAGGATCCTGTGTCGCGTAACAATGCCCCCACCCCTCCCAAAAAGTTACAACTGATGCAGTTGCCTTTTTTTTTTTTTGCAAGGATATAAGTATGTTGTATTGTATAACGTTTCTGAAAAAATATCTCAGTTAAGTCAATGAAATCCCAACGATGCCATGAAATCAGTTTATACATGCCAAGTGTTCTCACAAATTCTGCCACTCAAGTTACTATTGGCGCCCGGCGTAAAAATACATTGTCACATGGCACAAGAAGGCACGCTCAGTTATTAAAAGTACTGCAAGTACAGTGAGAACGGCATACTCACTTTCCCCCATATTTATGGCTCTTTTGATCACTTCCTTAAAAAGGTCTGGCTCGTTTTCCCAGCCACTTGATTGAAGCTCACAGCGATAAGCCTTGGACAAGAACTGCAGTGCCTAAAACCCCAAATGGTCATTATTCTTTTAAAAGAATAAAGCGGGGGGGACTTTTTTTTTTTTTTTAAGCAGAAAGTATACTATTAGGGAGTGTGGAGAAATGAAAAGAAACATGCACAGACCTTCTCATTCTCCTCTGCGTTGGAGCCGTGGCCACCCCCATACAGCACAGCATACTGCTGCCATATTTCAGGGTCATTGCTGTGGCGAGAACTGATCCGGCCCATTAGTTCCCTTAGTTTGGACTGCAAAGATGCTGTCTCCTCACCCTGGCTGTCTTTCAACTTTTCAACAACAGCCCTAACTAGAATCTTAACAATCTGCAACAGACAAAAACAACTGGTACTTAAATATTGATTTGAAACGTACAAATCATACAACTATGACAGCAATTTGGTGCTGGTTTATGCGACTATGTATTTTTATGAAACCCTTAAAATGGTGCTAAATCTCAACACAATGTCATGATGGTTTTCTTTCAAATCCATTGCAATGATGAATAATACAAAAACAGTCACAGTAGTCAGCAGTGGACACGCGCACAATGGCAACATTGGGCTTTTTTTCCTGAGAAATGTGTTTCTGATGCTGCAACTTAAATTTTTATAAAAAGATTAATTCAAATAGAAATTCTTAATCTATGCAGTAAAACAGGGACGTATGCAACACCCAGAGGTTTATGAAAATTTGGTAGCAGGATTGTTGATTTAATTTCAATGTACATAATTTTACATAATGCCAATGTGAAAACAATACATTTCAAAATGCCGGGCTCAAACTATCAATGCATTGTTGTTTTACATATTGTGCTATTGCAAAGAAATTGACCTGCTGTCACGAAGTTATGCAAATAGTGGAAACTGGTGTGTTAGTTTCCATATCTTCCCCGAGGAGTGTTGTTTTGAGACACATTTCATTTGAATTGACTTCCAGTATTCCCAAAGGCAAAACTGGGTTACATTTATACGCGGTAACCATTTTTTTATTTCAAGGTAATCAAAAGTGCTTTTCCAATGCTGCTTCCATACAATGACCATCCCTTGTCCTGTCTATTGACCAGCGGGATCCCCCATTGTCACCTTTCACATGTACTACAGTCAGCTACTACCAGAAAGAAGTAAGTGGCTGAATATGTAGACATATCAAGCATGATACCGTCCAACAGCTAACTGGCCATTCTATCGCCTGAACCCAGAAGCCCTAATCCATGTTCAGACAAAAATAATAAGAATCATTTTAATTATCACCTACTTATTTATCTCTTTCTCAGCAAACTCTCGGACACCCGGCTTCGGTTGTGACTCGTGAACATGCGTGCAAGCGAGCTCAGCTACCGAACATTCTTCAGCGTCCGCTGACGTCCAGCTAGGGTCTCACCGTTGTGACTTTTCTGCATTCCACCGTGGTGGACAGCGTCGCTGACACCAGCCCCCGCCAGCCGGCCTTCCTGCTCACCCACCTTAATGTTATTGTCATCTGATTAGTGGAAAGCGTCTTGAGAAGCGCTATATAAGTTTAATGTATTATTATTATTAATATTATGAAATAAAAAGCTTGAATAATCGCTTTAGAGACACAGAGGGAATGATGTGTACGTATAAACGTGTATTATTAATATATATTATATATATTATTAATACATATATATACATACATACATATATATACATATACATCTATATATATACATACATATATATATATACATCTATATATATATACATACATATATATATATATATATACATACATATATATATATATATATACATCTATATATATATACATACATATATATATATATATATATACATACATATATATATATATATACATACATATATATATATATATATACATACATATATATATACATACATATATATATATATATATATACATACATATATATATATATATATACATACATATATATATATATATATACATACATATATACATATATATACATACACATATATATACATATATATACATACATATACATATATACATATATATATACACATATATACATATATCTATACACACATATATACATACATATATATACATCCACACACACACACTATATTTATGCTGCATTCTGTTTCATTCTATTGTGAAAGATGGTTATTGTCATTAACTGTCAAGAGGAGCGATCTCGTACTGTGCGGTGGACTTTCTAATCATCATATCTATTTATATTATGCAGGGAGCCAGTTATCATAAATCTGGCGAGGAACGATTGCACGACTGTAACTGTATTAAAACTCTTCATTGGCCGCACGCATGTGCGTTACCGATCGTGCCTGGCCATGGCACTTCTAACCATGCCAGAGGATGTATCAAAGCACTCACACTAGCCAATTGTAGTTGACTCTTTGTGTTAAGAGAGGCTTTTTGTATTTACCGGGATGTCCTTGTATTTGTCCTTGAGATCCATTAGACGATGGTAGGCCTTGATGGCTTCATTGAAGGCACCGATGTCAACACTGACAACAATAAAATTTTCCCATATCTGCCAGTGTTCGAAGTTGCACTTGAGGGCTTCCTGGAGGGTGCGGAAGGCTTTGTTTCTGGGGAAAGAAAGGTCAAAGAAGAAACCATTTTCAATTTTGCAAATAAAAAGCTATGCTATTTCTGTCCATTTCAACATTTTATTGAGGAGTTATTGTCAATACAAATTACTTCCATTTATTATGTTGTTGTAAGCAAAGAATACTTCACTTTGCTTGTGGATTTCATAAGTGGAGAAAAAAAGGACTGCCATTTTTGTAGTGACATAGAAATGTCTCAAAGAAGTAGGGTTGGGCATCGAGAATCGATTGGAACCAGGACTAACATCCCGGTTCTCCCGGAATCGTTCAAATTTAAACATTTCGGTTCCCAGTTTCTATGTTTACAGTCCGCCGACCCCGAAGAAGAAAGTGGCAAAAGCCAATGAAGAGGAATGCGCACGAAGACGCGTTTGTGCCCGATGGCGGCGGCGTGCTAAAGTGTGTCTTAACTATGTTAAAATAAATGCAGTGCATCGCTTAGAATAAGATTATACTGTGCAAAGGAGGCTTTCGCGATGTGTCTGACGTGGTCCATCCCGCACCGAGCCTCAGCCCACACTGCGCGGAACTTCAGTCAAGTCAAATTGGGTGAGTGAAACAATAAAATACGTCTATGACTATGGGGAGAGATATGTGTCAAAAGTATTTGCGTTACGTTTGTCGCAAAAATAAATGCGCGTGGCCTCTGATCCACAAATGCACCTCCAACAATTCACCAGCAAATTATATTTACAAATGATAAATCATGATAAATGCACACACAACATTGAAAAACGTGTAAAATTCACATAAACGTCTCACAGTATCACAAACACTAACCTTGTGTCTCATCGATTACGCTTTTTATTTTATTTTTTTTGTTACGCTTTTTCATGCCAAAATTCTGAGTTGTCGTGCGTACCCTTCAAAATAAAAGGCTACGTGCTTAAAAGAGGAAGTCAAGTTAAAACTTGCACAGATACACCATTTGATGTGATAAAACAGTCACAAATAACTATTTTAACACTGCTATATTTAACTTTTCGCTGAAGCAAAAAGTTAAATATAGCAAAAAGTTAAATATATACTAACCCAGTTTTTGCTAACTGGGTTAGTTCCACACAAATTGCCTTTTAGTTCTTAGGTTTTATATTGATACTGGTTATAAAGAACCCCGAGTCAAATGTTCATTTTAGTCTACGCTGCGGGCTACTAAGAAAAAAGATGTTCATAATTTGGACACCCTTTATTTAAACCATGCTAACTTTTTTGACCTAGCCCTCTAAAAGAATCAAAATAGAGAATCGTTTGGAACCGGAATTGAGATGAGGAACCGGAATTGGGACTGGAATCGCTCAAATTCAAATGATGCCCAACCCTACATATAAGTGTCATATTGATCCGTTCTTAGAAACAGTTTAGCAAGCAATTCAATTAACATTTGCAGTGGATATCACTTACTTATTTCGTAGGCGAATGTATGCTGTAGAGAGATTGTTCCATGCTTCTGCATTCTAAAAACACAATTGAATAAAGAGGAACAGAGAGCAGATATGAGAAGGCAATATGCTAGTTTATACAGTATTCCACAGATACTTTCAAAGTGAGGTGTGTGTGTGTGTGTGTGTGCTACATTAATATTTGTTTTTAAAAGCACATTGCATTCATTCATTTAAACTTTTAAGTTTAAAATATCCGTCAGGTTCTAAAAGTTAAGAGATAACCACACACATACCCAGAAGTTACCAAAATAGGCTACCAAGTTTAAATATAACTATTAAAAGTTTTTCGAAATTGTACATTGTCCAGGCTGCCCTGGAGCTCGAGCAGCAAAATATACACCAACCAGCCAAGACAATATGACCACTTGCACTACATAATAGGGCTGGGCGGTATGACCTAAAATTCACATCATGGTATAATTTGAATCCCTTCACAGTAACGCAATATATCGCAGTACAAGTTTCAGTGTAAAAATGATCATGGAAGCATTGATGAATGGGTTGTTTTGTTAATGTAATAATTGTAGTGTTGCATTATCAGCTGTTCAAACAGATTTGATACAATTGATCCAAAGAGCTGTTTCCGCATACCAAACAAATCTGAAGCTCATCGACAGCTTTGAATCGCAGCAATTAAGCTTAACAAGTGGTACCGACTGACAACAACCGTTTACTTTTTGATACTTTATATATAACTTCCTGATTTTGTTTTGCAATATATGATATTATATATCGTATTGTTCTTATAAAAATTGTACATTAAAATTATTTAAGTGGAAAGAGACTAGCAAAGCAAGAATTCCATTGCTGTGTTTTTACCGTGCATATGACAATAAACATCTTGAATCTTTTATATTGTTCATATTAGCCACATATAGCAATGACAAAAGTAGTATTGACCACACTCCATATGTAATCACAATAATCTTCCTTTGCCAAGTATGTCAAAAATACACAAGGAATTTGTCTTCGATAGTTGGAGCCGCTCTAGTACGACAGCCATTGTGACAAAAAATACCTTTGAAACAAAAAAAACACAGTACGAGTCATTACTGGTATCCTTTCATTGCTCAATGTGGTAATGCTGATACAATGACAATTGTGCAAATGATTAAGAGTTGTGTTGCTTGTTACCTGCCATGGAGTTTTTTTTTTTTGTTTTTGTTTTTTTTTTGACACCCCCCAACTTTTCCACTGCTGGTATACAAAAAAAAAAAAAAAAAAAAAAAAAAAAAAAAAAAAAAGAAACTCCGCCCGTGACCTGACAAGCCATTTTTATACTGTCACTGACACGATTACATAATAAATAAGCTTTATCGTGACTGGTCGGTTGAGTCCAAATCTGTACCATCCATCCATCCATTTTCTACCGCTTATCCGAGGTAGGGTCGGGTCGTAGTAGTAGCTTTAGTAGGGACGCCCAGACTTCCCTCTCCACAGCCACTTCATCCAGCTCTTCCAGGGGGATCCCGAGGCGTTCCCAGGCCAGCCGAAAGACGTAGTCTCTCCGGCGTGTCCTGGGTCGTCGCCAGGGTCTCCTCCCGGTGGGACGTGCCCAGAACACCTCACCAAGGAGGCGTCCGGGAGGCATCCGAATCAGATGCCCCAGCCACCTCATCTGGCTCCTCTCAATGCGGAGGAGCAGCGGCTCTACTCTGAGATCCTCCCGGATGACCGAGCTTCTCACCCTCTCTCTAAGTGAGAGCCCTGACACCCTGCGAAGGAAACTCAATTCGGCCACTTGTATCCGGGATCTTGTTGTTTCGGTCACGACCCACAGCTCGTGATCATAGGTGATGGTAGGAACGTAGATTGACCGGTAAATTGGGAGCTTCGCCGTTCGGCTTAGCTCCTTTACCACAACGGACCAATACAAAGTCCGCATCACTGCAGACGCTACTCTGATCTGCCTGTCGATCTCCCGTTCGATTCTTCCCTCACTAGTGAACAAAACCCCAAGATACTTGAACTCCTCCACTTGGGGCAGGCTCTCATACCCGACCTGGAGAGGGCACGCCACCCTTTTTCCGACTCAGGACCATGGGCTCAGATTTGGATGTGCTTGTTGTTTGTAGTGGTGTGTAATTGAAGGGATCACATTTGATGTGCGTGCTGCGGCTGAGACGCACAAACAATAGCAGGAACGGATAAAGTGGGAGTTCTACATACAATGCTGAAGCACAGTTTTTTTGGGGGGGGGGCTCACAGTTGGAAAAGATGTGTTTGTTGTTCATCCACAAGAAAAGCACACGTTGCCAGGAACAGATAACTGATTCCGACACATACACTCGTGTCATACCAGAATGTGACGTACACTTCACTCCAAAAGTATTGGGACACTATGGCCAATTCCATTAACTGGTATTTGTGAATTCCATCTTGCTTAATGCAAATGTTTTAACAAGTAAGGTGTCATTTAATGTCCCTGTAAAGTGAACATAAAAATGTCTTATAAAATTGACACGCCACAGAGAATCAGAATCAGAATCATCTTTATTTGCCAAGTATGTCCAAAACACACAAGGAATTTGTCTCCGGTAGTTGGAGCCGTTCAAGTACAACAGACAGTCAATTTACAGAACACTTTGGGGACATCAAGACATTGACAAAAAACAATTGTGCAAAAAGATGCAGAGTCCTCTAGCACTTAGAGCAGTTCGAACGACTAATATTGCAATAGTCCGGTGCAATGACCATTGTGCAAAGGGCGCTGAGACTTCAAGGAGTGGATGCGGTTTAAAGTGACGAGTAGTGCGATCATCTGGGACAATGTTGGTTGTGCAAATGTTACAGATACTCCTCAATCAGTGTGCAAATGGAGCAGATGCTACTCTGGCATGAGTGGCCAGTATATGCAAATAGTGCAGCATGGCAAGACAACTACAGTGAGTGCACGAGTAATACATAATTGGCCCCACAGAAATGTGACAACGAACTCAAGTCAGAAAATTGCCTGAGAAGTGTTGTTAATCCTGCCAAATTTGAATGTATAAAAAATAATACTAAATAACCAAGTATAGGAAATGGGGTTCCAAAATAATAATAATAAAATAATATAAAAAAATAGAGACCCAGCTGTCAGACGCTCTGGACGTGTCGGCAAAATACGCTAAAAACATGCCCGCTAAATTTCAGCTGTCACTCAAACACGTTTGTACAGGATATGGTCAAAAGTCTGGAGAGTGAACCAGAGGCTGAATAACATGCTGCTGGGGTCCGGCTGGGGGGCATCTAATTTGCTCCACGTGTCGTGTGTGTGTCCACATAACAGAGACACTTTACCCAGAACAACACAAACTTCAGGGAAGATGCATTTTGCGCTTTCTGGCTAACTGCATGCTGGAATGGTAAAATGGGCCAAGTATTACAAAGTAACTTGCAATTGCGCTGGATAGCTACTGATGGAATGAAGGTGCTCAGTAGGCCTACTTATATAGTGAGGGAGGGCTGACTCATGACAGAAAGCTCAAGTAAGCATGCGGGCTTTGTTTCAGCCACGGCCAAAAAATGACAACAGGAGAACTGAAATGGTGAAAAAGAGTTTACGCTATAGCTCAACAATTCAGTACGCCATTGCTCTCATTTTGGACCATTTCTCGAAACAAAACTTCTACAGTCCAGCATGATTACTGGGATGTCTGGTGTGAATAGCGTTTTTGAGGTCATGTCACTGCATCACAACCGGGTTGAGGTCAGGACTTGATATATCAACTTGTATAAAGCTAGAAAAGGTTACAAAAGTATCTCTAAGAGTCTTGATGGTCATCGGTTTGACAAATTGTGTATAAATGAATAAAGTTCAGCACTGTTTCTTCTCTTCCATGGAATGTCTGTCCTGTAAAGATGACTGCAAGAGCACAGTGCAGAATGCTCAATGACGTAAAAGAAAAATAGAAGAACCTTAGGGTGTCAGCTGAAGACTGAAATAAATCACATGCCAACATCTCAGTTGACAAATCTACCATACATAAAACATTCAACAAGATTGGGGTTTCTGAGAGAACACCAAGGAGCCGTTACTGTCTGGGGGGAAAAAAAAAAGAAAAAAAAAAAGTTTGGTAATGAGTAACTTTACACCCACCTGATCAGCTTGATCGGTATCGGCCGATAGCATTTTATGCAGATCGGCTTTAATGTCATAATTTTCCTGATTGGCTCTGCAAAAGACATTTACTCTGCAGCGACGTCGTATAATTGAATCCAAAAGCCAGTTCATTTTTAGCATTGTCACAGGTACGTGTGACGTAGAACTGTAAATACCTGACGGCCGATAAAGTATTTTTTAATCTTGCCAGTCAAAAAACATGTCGACAGTGTGGGACTTTTTTGCCGTGTCTGAGACAGACAACATGAAAGCCATTTGCACTCTGTGCAAAACTTAAGTACCTCGTGGGAGAACATCATCTAAATGGTTCAACACAGCAAATTTTATCAGGCACCTGAAGAATGTACCCAAGGAGGAGTACGCCGCGTTCAAGCAATGCAGCATGATAAAGGAAACGCTAACAAACAAATTGATGTTAACGCAAACAATGCTGGACAACACCCGTCCATATAGCCAGGACAGTGAGAAAGTTAGATTTGGCACACGGAAGCTGATGGAGTTATTTGTGTTGGCTGACCTCCCTTTTAATGTTGTGCAGAACCCTGTATTTCAAAGGTTGCTAGCACCGAGATAGTCATTATTCTGGTGCAGCGTTACTGCGCTTTATTTGAGGCAGTCAGACTGTTAATTTCATGGAGCTGTGTATGAATGATTTGAGGCAGCGTTACAAATACTACCTTAATTTGCACATTTCTGATTGTTTGAAGGGCAATATTACTGACTTCTATTTGCATTAGTGGGACTGTTTGCAATACAGTATTTGTTAATGTAAAGTAATGTAATTACAACAAAGTAATTTAATTACAGTCAGTTCACACCCATTATTTCTGTCTGAAATGTTGGTTTGACATGACTGAACTTTAAACTTATGTCAGTGGCCAAACCTTAAATCCCCCCTAGAGTTCATTGATGTTTTACCGTTTGTCTAAAATGCTAGAGAATACTTTTGAAGATACTCAGAGCTGGAGGTGGCAGAAATTAAGATGTTGAGCTTCTCTCTAGGAGTGACCAGGTTGGATAGGATGAGAAATGAGCTCATCGGAGGGACAGCCAAGGTTAGATGTTTTGGAGACAAAGTTAGAGAGAGCAGACTTTGATGGTTTGGACACGTCCAGAGGAGAGACAGTGAGTATACTGGCAGAAGGATGATGAGGATGAAGCTGTCAGGCAAGAGAGCTAGAGGACGACCAAAGAGAAGGTTGATGGATGGAGTGAGGGAAGACATGAGGGCAGTTGTTGTTAGGGAGGAGGATGCAGGAGATAGGCTTACATGGCAAAGTATGACACGCTGTAGCGACCCCTAACAGGACAAGCCGAAAGGAAAAGAAGGAGACTTTTGAAGATACTCAGAATACAAGTATATACAGTAAACGAACAAGTCATGTAAATAGACATATTGCTTCCTCTTGTGATCGGATCGGTTATCGATGTTTTAAACTCGATCGGTAATCGGTCCCAAAAATCCTGATTGTGTAAAGCCTACTAAAGAGCACTTTGATGTTCCACAGCACTACTAGCAAAATATTCGGTGAACAGATAAAACCGAAGTTGGATTGTTGGGGAGGAACACACAACTCTGTGTGTGGAGGAGTACACCGACATTTAAACCTTATCCCAACTGTGAAGCATGGTGGAGGGAGCATCTTGGTATGGGTGTGCTATGCCAACTCAAGGCCTGGACAGTGGGGATGGAACGGTTTTTGAAAACCGTGAAACGGTTCGGTTCGACTGTTTCAGTTTTGTGTGTTTTGTGTGTGTGTGTGTCGTCGTCGTCGTCGTCGTCGTCGTCGTCGTCCCCCCCCCATTTACCTGTGAGGCGAAAGTGTCACGTCACAGCACAGGACCAAGTTAGCCAAGATGGTGGCACGGACACGTCATCTGCATCATGCCCTCCGGCGATGCAGCAACCAAGCATTTTGCATGGGGTGCGTCACCAGAGATCTTAAGTTGGAGAGAACAGATACAGATACTTCCAGAAGCAGTATGCTTACGATGTTATGTATGGTTACGATGCGTCTTTATCTCTCCAACGCAAGATCTCTGGTTCCTCTGATTGGCCGCTCAATTGCGCGGTGTTGCGACCCACTCATAACCGTCCTACCCCGCTAACGGAGGAGGGTCAAGCAACGAGTTTATCCAACAAGTACCACGGAAGTGATATCGCTATAATGTTTGTGACAGGTGTTTTGATTAACACGGAAACTTTGCTTCACCCGAGGATACCCGATGCTAGCATGTAGTGAGCTAGCCTTTACAAAGTAGGAGGCAAAAACACGACCCTTTTATAATTCCAAAACCGTTTACATCATTTGGATGTAAACACCCACAACTTAAAGCTGAAAGTCTGCACCAAGCACATCTTGTTAATTTTATTTCTAATCCATTGTGGTTGTGTTTTAGCCAAAAAAGATGATTTATGTCTCAATCTGTATAGACCTGACTAGAAGCATACATCAATGCTGCTAGTAAGAAAGAAGTTTATAGACTGAACTTTACGCATAAATTGAGCTCATTCACATAAGATCAGTAGACCTTTTTGTTGAGCCAAGGCACCTATTTTACATTTGAAAAACCTCACGCTTAACCACCAAACAAAAATACCATAGACTGAATGAATAATGAAATCTTGTCTAGTTTAGTCACAAATGTACTTTACTCAGTGAAATCTGGGCTTGTTTAGTTGAACACAAAGCGGATATATTTGTAGGAAGCCAACACTCTTTTATACAGTTTGAATAGCAACAGGTGGATACACATCTTTATTGTACCTTTTGACATCCAATGGAAGAGAATTTAATTGTTCTGCCTGTCACTAAGTTCCGCTGGCATAGATACATGAACAAAGATATTTCTGATTAATAAAAATAATTATAATAATAATACAAAATATACAAGACATACATTAATCAATTTTCTTATGAGTCAATGTATACCGAACTGAACAGAAGACTGTCACCACAAAACTGAGATACGAACCAAATCGTGGATTTTGTGAACCATTCCATGCCGACTAGGCAGCTTGCTATCATCAATGGAAACATGAATTCACAAGTTTATCAAGATATTTTCCAAGACCTTGAGACCATCTGTCCAACAATATAAACTCAAAATAAGGTGGGTGTTGTAACAGGACAGATAAAAAAAAAAAAAAAAAAATCAGAAGCAAATCAACAACAGATTAGCTTCACAAGAACAAAATATGTGTTCTGGAGTAGCCCAATCAAAGTCCTGACTTTTGACCGATTGAGATGCTGTGGCATGACGTCAAGAGCTATTCACACCAGACATCCCGGGAAACCTTCTGAATTGCAAGAGTTTTATCAAGAGGAATGGTCCAAAATTCCAATCGTTGTGCACATCTGATCTGCACCTACAAGGAACCATTTGGTTGAAGTTATTGCTGCCAAAAGAGGTTGAACCATACGGCTGAACAATCAATCGAATTCAAACCAACATTGCAACGTAATGGAATGTTATGAGATTTAAAAAAAACGTGACATGCGAGCGAGCGCAGCTGATAGAGAAACAACCAACAATTCCAATGAATGATCTATGCCTTAAAAAATAAAAACTGACAGGTGATATATCCCAATTCCAATGACATTGTGACATAAATAAAAACAGAATACAATGATTTGCAAATCACGTTCAACCTATATTTAATTGAATACACTACAAAGACAAGATATTTAATGTTCAAACATCAACTTAGAATTTTATGGCTGCAACATGTTCCAAAAAAGCTGGGACAGGTGGCAAAAAAGACTAAGAAAGTTGAGGAATGCTCATCAAATACCTGTTTGGAACATCCCACAGGTGAACAGGCTAATTAGGAACAGGTGGGTGCCATGATTGGGTATAAAAGGAGCTTCGCTGAATTCATTCACAAGTAATCCATTGTATCCAATGTCATGTTGGTCATACTATAGAATGATTTATTTCTTATGTCTAATGAATAATGCCTTGATAAACTTCCCCCCAAAATTTGCATGCTAAATCGTAATTGCAATATTGGTAATAAATAAATAAATCACAATTAGATTTATTTTGACAAATCTTTCAGCCCTAGTCAACCGGGTATTAAATCCAAGGATTCAATTAAATTTTCCCCCCTGCTGTTTACGTTATTTTCAATAAAAAATATGAAAAGATTATTGTTTGTGTGGTATTTGTTTCAGCAAACTCTGTTTGTTCTTGTGAGTTTGGTGATCAGCCTACATTTGATGATAAATTTATGAAAAATTTAAGAAATTCCAAAGGGTTCACATACTTTTTACTCCCACTGTATCTTCAAACATATAATATGTATTAAGAAAAAAATCTCTGAATTCACTTTCTTTAAACAATATTGATAAAAGTAATCTCAATGAGTCAAAGTGGGCTTTAGCGTCAGAAAGAGAAACATGCTAAATGACGATTCGTAAACGCCAGTCCAGCATATGTTGTTTGATGAATAAAGATTATTGTAAATGTTATTTCCAATACTAGCGTACCGGTAAGTCTTCATTACATTGTATGTAAATAAGAAGTGAATAGCTGCTACCAAAGGCATTTGACATTCAACAGGAAAAAGCAGCAATGGGTTTTGTTGGCAAGTTATAATTTAGAACTCTTGGGAATTCTTATATTGGTACAATGTAGCACTCAAAAATATTTATAGGTGTTATTCAAATGGAATCACGTTATTTTTCTAAAGTCTAGACATGAGAGCCAGCGTGTGTATGTGAGTGAGAGAGATAAAAGAGGGATTGAAAAGAAATGTGCTATAGAGCCAGAGATTTATGAGTTTGTCTTTTTTTTTTTGGACTACTGCTGTAATGTTTCATCAGTATGTTTATCTTGGTACTTACATCTGGCTCCAGTCCTACACATCTTTTGAAAGCCTTGGCCGCTCCCTCGTAGCCCTCCAAGGTTAAGTAGGCACAACCGAGGGAAAACCACACACCAAGCTACACACACAAACGCACGCACACATGCATTCAGTCACATTTGTATTTAGTGTTTACATTTATGGTTACATTCACTGGCTCAGTAAATGTTCTATATCAACAACTTTATGGTGACATTCCAAGTGAACCAAAACCTACCAGCAATATATTGTACAGAATAACTTGTACCTGCAGAGCGTTGATTTTAAGTGACTTTTCAAAGCAGTCAACACACTGCTGGAATTCCTTGTTATGAAGATGTAGCAAGGCTTTGGAGCGCATGGCTCTGGCACTGCGATGGCCTGATAGCTCCCAAGCCCGGTTATAGTACTGATGATCTCTTAAGATGTCCCCGAGTAGGCAGTACAGACTCGGAGTCTCCTTCTTCTCCAACTCCCTACGAACAATCTCTTCAGCCTGAGTGTATAGAAAAGACGATACTGTAAGGCTGTGATCACACTTGTCAGTTTTGTTTTGGTTAAAACCAACTCTGGTGCAATTGTTCTGAAAGTGCAATTCATTTGTCATGCCATCAACTAAACCCTGGTGCGCATCAAGCAAGGAGACTGAGCTCGCCTAAAGAGGTAGTCTCAGTGCACTTGCAAATGGTGTGGGTTCAGATCAAGTATGGACGGTGCAGGATCAGTGACACAAATTAGTGTTCAAATGATTGATGAGTACATGAGTCTCAGAAGTGCTGTCTATGGCTTGACTCACAGCTTGCGTGGGTGCGTTGCACAGAAAGATCACAGGCAAGCACTTTTTAATATACATTTTGGGATCTTTTTGTGACATCTCAGCAGGTACAAATACCATATTACAGCACATACTGCATGTATATAGAGACTAGCAATTACGCTTTTTACTGGAGAACCTTTGGTCCAATTATAAAACTGCTTGTGTG
>NC_084535.1:25329365-25386865 GCF_024500275.1 Phycodurus eques
TAAGCATATCCTAACAGTATCAATCTTTAGTGGTGGACTAGTGAGTCAAAAGTCATGGGTGAATGAACATCACATGGAGAGGGAATTACAATTCTAACTCCCGTTAAAACATATCTCTGCAATTACATTCCATTAGTCCCGAATATGAAATAATAAAATACGTTCACTCCATATCACTGCAAAAATGAATCATCTTACATACGTCCCTCTCTTCAAATGTAATGTCTACATTTAAAAAAAAAAAAAAAAAAAAACATCACAGAGGCTGCTCAGAAAAATAAATCATTTTACAATTTCACTTAGCAGAGGGAAAGAAACCATGTGGCAGTCCCATGATTATTTTGTTTATTGTTACCGAGGCTGCTTCTAAACCTGTGTTGCCTTTAAGTGTGTTCCTGCCTTTCTGACTTGAATTTTTGGAGTTAAGCAGATAAATCACTGTCAGAAATCGATTGCATTTGCATAGGGCAGGATGTATACACACACACACAACCTTTTGAGGAGACAAATCATTAAGTCACTGTTGTAGTTCAGCCCAATGGTGTTCAATGGGGTTGAGGTTACTGTACAATTAGGCTCTTGCTTTAGGCATTGGGACACAATAATTCTTACCAATAAGGACTTCTAAAGACTACTTTTCCAGTTGATTCACACAGAAGCCCGACAGATACACTGTCACGTGAGGCATCTTTATGGCAATATCTGATATTCATGTCACAAACACAGGTATATAGTCACAAACACAGGCATATGGTTTACCTGAGTTTGTATCATGGCTCTCTCAATACACCGGGAACTCCCTTTTTCCAGTTTGGACCTGAGGCAAAGTGCTGTCACCTCCACAGCCCAGAACTTGGGCTGAGACAGTAAACACTGCAGAGACACAAGATCGACAAGTATATTTCAAGTCTTACAAGAACAAATGTTGTCGAGACAAAATAATGTTGGTTTTTTTTTTTTTTTTTGGGTAGGGGTTATTTTATGGAATGCTATTGACGACAGTCGCTGCCGTGGTCACATTGTAATTTGTTTGTTGTTGTAATTACAGGCATATAGACTAAAATACCAAGCCTAGAACTGAAAATGATTGAAACACAGTGTAGACCCGAAGTCAGTTGGGAACTGAATAGGATACCTGTAAGTGTGGTATAGAAAATTGATGTATGTACAGCTACAATCATCCATCCATCCATTTTCTGTACCACTTATCCTCACTAGGGTTACGGGCGTGCTGGAGGCTATCCCAGCCAGCTATCTTCGGGCGAGAGGCGGGGTACACCCTGAACTGGTCGCCAGCCAATTGCAGGGCACATATAAACAAATAACCATTCACACTCACATTCACAATTACGGGCAATTTAGAGTCTTCAATCAACGTACCATGCATGTTTTTGGGATGTGGGAGGAAACCGGAATACCCGGCGAAAAACCACACAGGCACAGGGAGAACATGAAAACTCCACACAGGCGGAGCCGGATTTGAAGCCTGGTCCTCAAAACTATGAGGCAGATGTGCTAACCAGTTGTCCACCGTGCCGCCAGCTACAATCATGTACTGTCAAATATTCTGATAACAGTGGGTCGTAGTAATTAATGAAATACATGACGTTTGATATGATTCCACACAATGATATCTACCGCTTTTCCTCACTTGGGTCGCAGGCGTGCTGGAGCCTATACCAGCTGACTCTGGGTGAGAGGCGGGGTACACCCTGAATTGGTCACCAGCCAATCGCAGGGCACATATAAACAAAACCATTTGCACTCACATTCACACCTATGGGCAATTTAGTGTTTTCAATTAACCTACAAATAATGTTTTTGGGATGTGGGAGGAAACTCTGGCTGAGAAAGACTCTCTTATTCGATCAGTAGATGATAACATACTGTTGAACAAGTTGGAAACTTGGGTAGGACTCAGTAGAACTGTCCTGAAATGGTTCAGGTCTATCTGGAAATGAGTTATTGTGTCACCATTGGACATTTAAAATCTTTTCGAATGGCAATGAAATATATAGTCCCTCAAGGGTCAGTTCTATATCCAGAGTGAAGGGTTGCATGTTCCAAGCAGACCAGGAGAAGCCAATGCATGCTTTTATCTCCAGTAGACTTGAGTATTGTAATGGTATTCTGACTGGACTCGCCCAAAAGAGTATTAAACAGCTCATTCAGAACTCTGTAGCTCGGGTTCTGACTAGAACAAAGAGATCAGAGCATATTAATCCAGTTCTAAAGCCTCTACAATGGCTCCCTGGCAGCTTTAGAATAGACTAAAGTCTGCTGCAGGTCTTTAAATCACAAAATGGTTTAGGTCCTGAATATGTTAAAGAAATGCTAATGGTATATCAACCCCGTCGGGCTCTGAGATCTACTTACTTACATATAATGGAGCACAGAATTCAAACTAAACATGGTGAAGCAGCATTTAGGCGTTATGCTGCACACAAATGGAACAAGTTCCCAACAGACGTGAAGTCAGCCCAAAATATGTGTGTTTTTAAGTCAAGGTTAAAACATTTTATCTTATGCTTCTGATTTAGTATTTTTGAGCATTTTAATTTTTTTACGTTTCATTTTCTTTATGTTCTTTTAGTAATTTTAGAAGTCTTTTATTTTCCGTACTGTTTTTAACAGCCTTTTGCCTTTTGTTTCCAAATGCTTAGTTACCTTGTGTATGAAATGTGTGTATAAATAAAGCTAGCTGGCCATTAGTCACGGAAAATTCAGCTATTTGTTGTTTTGTGCTGCTCAGGCCACAACAATAACAGAATTGCTATGGGGCCATCTGGTGGCATCTTGATGCTGAAGTGAGTTGAACATCTTAAAAAGGTATTCATTGGCGCCATCTCGTGGCATCAATAGGCAATCACAGTACAGTATAAACTTTTAAGGGGGGCGTCAATTAAATTTTTTTTTTTTTTGCTATTTGCGACAGGGCTCTGTCCCTATCCCCATGAATGAAGTTTTGTTCACAGTTTTTTTTTTTTATACAGACACTGAAGGAGAAAAGAAATATTTTTCTTTTTAGGGTATATTTGAAGTCAATTTTACGCAGTGCCATAGCTTATAAAGGTTAAATTGCACGCAATTTCTTAAATGCTTCATGATGTTATCTTGGACCACATGCAGTTTTGGCCAGCGACTAAAAATGCAGTGATTCAGAATTTGGAGCATAGTCACAGTGCAATAAGTCTGTCCTTTCAAACAACTTGGAAAAAACAATCAAGATTTACGAGACCAATTTTCTTTTGTAGTATTACAAGTTATTTAACCAATAACAGATGAAAATGTTTGAAAATGTTTTTAACAATCTGGGTGTGGAATCCAAATGAAACCTTTCTGCTTTGGATTTTTGGACTCAAACTGATAAACGTTATTGTTTTTAGCAAATAATCAGTAAATTAGAATTTTATGGATGCAACACATTCAAAAAAGCCAGGACAGGTGGCAAAAAAGAGAAAGTTGAGGACTGCTCATCAAACACCTGTTTGGAACATCCCACAGGTGAACAGGCTAATTGGGAACAGTTGGGTGCCATGATTGGATATAAAAGGAGCTTCCCTGAATTGCTCAGTCATTTACAAGCAAAGATGGGGCGAGGTTCGCCTCTTTGTGAACAAGTGCGTGAGAAAATAGTCGAACCGTTAAGGACAATGTTCCTCAACGTACAACTGCAAGTAATTCAGGGATTTCATCATCTACGGTCCATAATATCATCAAAGGGTTCAGAGAATCTGGAGAAATCACTGCAGGTAAGCGGCAAGTCCGAAAAGCAACATTTAATGCCCGTGACCTTCGATCCCTCAGGGGGGACTGCATCAAAAACTGACATCAATGTGTAAAGGATATCACCACATGGGCTCAGGAACACTTCAGAAAACCAATGTAAGTAAATACAGTTCGGCGCGACATCCGTAACTGCAACTCGAAACTCAACTATGCAAAGCAAAAGCGATTTATCAACAACACCCAGAAACGCCGCTGGCTTCTCTGGGCCCGAGCTCATCTAAGATGGACTGATGCAAAGTGGAAAAGTGTTCTGTGGTCCGACGAGTCCACATTTCAAATTGTTTTTGGAAATTGTAGACGTCGTGTCCTCCGGGCGAAAGAGGAAAAGAACCATCCGGACTGTTATGGAAGCAAAGTTCAAAAGCCAGCATCTGTGATGGTATGGGGGTGTGTTCGTGTCAATGGCATGGGTAACTTACACATCTGTGAAGGTACCATTAATGCTGAAAGGTACATACAGGTTTTGGGGAAACATATGCCGCCATCCAAGCAACGTCTTTTTCATGGACGCCACTGCTTATTTCAGCAAGACAACGCCAAACCACATTCTGCACGTGTTACAACAGCCTGGCTTCGTAGTAAAAGAGTGCGGGTACTAGACTGTCCTGCCTGCAGTCCAGACCCGTCTCCCATTGAAAATGTGTGGCGCATTATGAACCGTAAAATACGACAACGGAGACCCCGGACTGTTGAACAGCTGAAGCTGTACATTAAGCAACAATAGGAAAGAATTCCACCTACAAAGCTTCTACAATTAGTGTCCTCAGTTCCCAAATGTTTATTGAATGCTGTTAAAAGAAAAGGTGATGTGACACAGTGGTAAACATGACCCTGTCCCAGTTTTGGAACGTGTTGCAGCCATAAAATTCTAAGTTAATGATTATTTGCTAAAAACAAAGTTTATCAGTTTTAACATTAAATATCTTGTCTTTGTAGTGTATTTAATTAAATATAGGTTGAACATGGTTTGCAAATCATTGTATTCTGTTTTTATTTATGTTTAACACAACGTCCCAACTTTATTGGAATTGGGGTTGTACATGGAGGTGCTCGGGCTTCACGGTCCTCAGTCAGCTGCTATAATAGTTTTTTTCAAATCAGATAAAAACACCTGTGAATATTTGTCTATATGTGTTGCTCCACCGTTTGTGTTCAAATATCCGTTACCTAAAAGGTTACTGTATACTGTACACAGATGCTATTCATTAGCCGTCTATGACTTTTTGCATTGTTTGTTCACGTTATGCTAAGCAAACTTTGTTAGCTAAAGCTCTGTGTTTATTTTAAATACACGTGCAATTATCTAAAACGTTTTCTTTTTAAAATAGTCCTGTTGAACCATAAGTCAGAAGCAATGCCTGATTTTCATTTTTTAATTATCATGAAATCTTTATTTATTATTACTTTTGTCAGATTCAAGTCATTTCTGTGACCACTGTGGGTTTTAGTTTCATTAACAGAGGGGTACCAACTGTTTTGCCCACGTGTGGATGTATATAAATTTTGCGAACGAATGCATTTCCTGATCTTTAAAGTTAAATATTTGTTTTCGTTTTGCTTTGGCAGTTATTTTAATGCTGGTCAAGTGGTGGAGTGTTGCCTTGCAAGAAGACCAAGCCCACCTTATTCCCGTAATGTGTAAACTTTTAATGTCACCAATTGTTTGCCATTTCAGTGTGTTTCACAGATGTGCTTTGCATCCAAAACTTTCTACCTCGGTGATGATGACTACACTGTTAGTTACTATTCCTTGCAAAGTAACTACTGCTGTTTTGGATGACAAATGACACACTGGCAACTCCAGTTGTCCCCCAGACAGGACGACGACAGAGGTCTGTCATTGGTGAAGACAGCCAGACATGTGACAACCATCTAACCAGCCTGCAGATTCCTGGATCTACATGTAGACTGGGAAGATGCCTGCTCACAGAGCCAGCAACATTCCTGTCACACATGGTTACCATACAATGTATGCTGCCACCTGATGATGACGAGAAAACAGGCCAAATACTCTCTTGTTTTTCACAACAACGGCCTATTTAATTTAGTCTGTAGCAAGTAAAATGTAGTGTGTGTGTGTGTGTGCAGCATGCATGTTTGGGATTTTTATTTCCCTAACACACAGGCCCTCTCACTTGCTTCAAATTTGAAGAGCGCAGTGCTGATGTGTAACAGTTTTTGTTTGGTTGGTTGGTTGGTTTTTCAAATGCATTTGCAAACTTGTAAATAAAAATGTGCTAAAATAGGAATTGTATATTTTGAATGGTACTGTAAATATGCAGTGGGTATATAAAGTCTACACACGCCTATTTTAATCCAAGTTTTTTTGTGATGTAAAAAAAAAAAAAAAAGAAAAAAAGACCATGATAAAAAAAATTACAATAATCTGGTTGCATAAATATGCACACCCTCAAACTAATACTTTTATTCTAAAATATTCTTTTGTGGGCGGGGGGGTCAATTGAGTTGTACAGGTTTAGGTCAATAGTAATTAATAATAGAAGTTTTGAAATTATTTATATTGGTAATTGTTTATATCACAGAAACCTGGCATTTTAACATGGGTGTAGACTTTTTATATCCACTCAAATTCCAAATTATGGCATGTCATGTTCAAGATTACTCATAGTGTCAATGCTGAATAGCATTCAAAAAAATTATCTTTATTTGGCCAATTTTCACCATCACTCCTTCCACATTTCGCCACCTATTCAAACCCATCCATTCAACCATCCATTTTTTAAACCAGTCATCCTCACCAGGGTCACGGGCGTGCTGGTGCCTATCCCAGCTGACTCTGGGTGAGAGGCGTGGTACACCCTGAACTGGTCGCCAGCCAATTACGGAGAAATATTTATCAAGGGTTGCCATGCAAGTCGCTGCCGGGCCCACTGGGAGAAATTTAGGGCTCAAAGTCTTGCACAGGGACAAGTTCAACAACAGACAGTCAAAGGTAGGTTTTGAACCACTGACTCTTCAGTCATTCGTTGACCTGCTCTTCCAACTGAGCCACAGAAACTCCCGATTCAAACCATCCATCCATTTTCCGAACAGCTTATCCTCACTAGGGACGGGAGCTATCCCAGCTCACTGCAGGCAGGGTACACCCTGAACTGGTTGCCACCCAATCGCACGGCACATATAAACAAACAACCATTTGCACTCACATTCACGGCACTGTATATGCCACAGTATTGTTGTATTGCCTGTTTGTATGTGGTTATCAGCATTTGTTTACCAATATTATTTTGAGAGAGAAGTACCGCGAGTTCAATGCTAATTTTCAGTAGCTCGTCAAGTGTTTTTCATTCATTGTGTGTTAGCTTTGAGCTAGCAATTTATTTTTAACAAAAACGAGAAAGAAATTCAGCCTGTGATATATTAGAACATTAAATAGGTATAACTCTTGTGTGCGTTTAGTTTTACTGTGAACGTCAACTGAAGTGTCTATAAATGATGAAAGGCAAGCAACGTTCACTCTTACTCCTTGCTACTATGCTAGCACCTTAGCAACCTGTCACGTGGGGTCTGCATACCGTCCGGGTGCTGCTGGATAGAAGTGCTGGAGCAGAGCATGGAATGAACTGCTTTTGGAAGGGGGGTAAAATCTGAGCTTTTACAGTAGATCTCGTCCGAGCCTTGTTTTTTTTTTTTTTGTAGACGTCGGTCCGATTTCCTATCTCAAAGATTGGCTCGGGACACCCCAATGTAATATAAATACACAAGTATTTAACACGTCACCATTTTTCCCACGAAATATACCGGGACTTCCAAAGGTGCTATGGAACTGAAAATTTCACCACGCTGGGAAGAACCCAAGGTAATCCATACATACAAAGAAAGTAGACCAAATAAGATCAGAAAGTAAGTTGGGTGTAAAAATGTGAAATGACACAGGGAAAAAGTATTGAATACATGAAGAAAGGGAGATGCAAAAGGGCATGGAAAGCCAAGACAACACCTAAAACCTATCAATAATCAAACAACAATCCGGCACCTTGTCAGTGCAAACGAATATTACATTGTTCAGTCCTAATTGATGGCTGACAAAAAGGTCTCATTGCCAAGGTGTGAGTCAAGACACAACTTATGATGGGAGAGAGCTGAGCGCTGTCTCAAGACCATCGCAAACTAATTGTTGCAAAACATAACAATGGCATTGGTTACAGGCGCATATCTAAGCTTCTGAATGTTCCAGTGAGCACGGTTGGGGCCATAATACGTAAGTGGAAAGCGAATCATACCACCATAAATTTTCGTCGATCAGGTGCTGATCGCAAGATTTCTGACAGAGGAGTGCAAAGAATAATCAGAACAGTTGTCCAAGAGCCAAGGGCCACCTTCAAAAAGACCTGGAATTAGCAGGTACTGTTGTACAAGGAAAACAGTGAGTAATGCACTCTACCATCATGGCCTGTATGCACGCTCATCACGCAAGACCCCATTGCGCGGAAAAAAAAAAAAAAGCATGTCAAAGCCCATTTAAGGTTTGCTGAACAACATTTGGACAAGCCAGTTAAATACTGAGAGAATATAGTCTGGTCGGATGAGAGCAAAATTTAACTGTTTGAATGCCATAATGCACACCACGTTTGGAGGAGAAATGGCACTGCACATCACTCTAAAAACACCATACTAACAGTGAAGTTCGGAGGTGAAAACATGATAGTGTGGGGCTGCTTTTCAGCAAATGGAACTGGTAAAGTTCACATTATTGAAGGAAGAATGAATGGGAAAATGTACCGAGACATTCTTGACAAAAATCTGCTGCCATCCATGAGGATGATGAAAATGAAATGAGGGTCAAAATCACACCAGAGCAATGCATGCGACTAGTTTCTCCATACAGGTGTCTTGAACCTGTCATTTCAAACAAAGGCTTTTGTACAAAGTATTAAATATCAGTTGGCGTGTTCAATACTTTTTTGTGTCATTTCACATTATTACACACAACTTAATTTTTTATCTTATTTGTTCTACTTGGGTTGTTCCCAACATCTGGTGAATTTTTTTATGTGAACAGCACCTTTGGAAATATATTTCATGAAAAAAATGGGAACGTGTTAAACACTTATTTCAGTCGCTGTATAAACAAACAACCATTCACACTCGCTTTCATACCTACGGACGATTTAGAGTATTCAATTAACCTTCTTGGCATGTTTTGGGGATTTGGGAGGAAACCGGAGGACCCAGAGAAAACCCACACAGGCACTGTGAGAACAGGCAAACTCCAAACAGGTGAGGCCGGATTTGAACCCAGGACCTCAGAACTGTGAGGCAAATGTGCTAACCAGTCGTCCGTACACCTATTAAAACCGTTCCAATTTATTCATCTCATTCATGATATCCTGGGAACTATTTTCCACATTCCCAAAATTACTGCTTTCCTCACAGTTCTATATTTTTGATGAAAATAATATCCATTAAAATGAATGCCAAGATTTTCAAAAATTCTTCCATATTTCACTATTTCAGCTGATACAAATCATCCCAACTTCAAACTGTTCAGCTCTTTGAGGACAGCCTAAAAACATATTTTCGCCATTCCAAAAATTTCCTTGTTATTCCACTTTTCCATTACAGAATTCCCAAATCAATGCCGACATTTAACATACAGTATTTACCATCTCCTTCTACATTTCTCAACTGAGTCAAACCATTCCAACTTCAAAATGTAAATCCCATTCAGGACATCTTAGGAACTATTTATCATCGTCTCAAAATTCCCACGTTTTATTATTGTTTTCTATGACAACATTCACAACATTATTACATAATGCGCTTACCTCCTTTTGACCGAACTAAACCATTCTAACATCAATCTGTTCAGCTCATTCAGCACAAAGACAACACAATTTATAACATTTCCCAAATTTCCACAGTTCCACATTAAAATTCCCAAATTCACAGATACCTGTATTTTACATATTTAACAACTTATTGCACATATCTTGACCCATTCAAACCATCGCAACGTTAAACTATTCAGCACTATTCAAGATATCTCTGGAAGTATTGGGATCATTCGCAAAATTCTGATGTTTTTCCATTATAATGCCCAAATTAAGAAATATGTTATATATTTACCACCCTCTTCCACATTTCTTGACTGAATCAAACTTCAAACTGTTCATTCAGCTCATTGAGGAGATCTTGAGAACTATTTTCCACATTTCCAAAATTCCCCAAGGCGTTACAATACATTTCCCAAATGAAGCGATATTTTAAACAAACAGTTCTTAAGAGTGGGGGGGTTGCAAAAAAGAAAATAATCATTTGGTCTGGGACACAAATTTCACAACTAACAAAAATTTAAATGAAATATTAAAATGAGAGAATTTTCTTTGTGTGGCGTCAGAGGCAACAGAATGATTTGGCATCCAACGATTCCAGCTGGATCTGTTAACCTGCTGTTTTTCAATTTTAATTTCCTGTCTTGACAGGCACTCTTATCAGCCTGGACAGACTCAGGATCGTCAACCGAACGAGCCAAGTGAGCTATCGTATTACTTTGTTGAGATGTGTCCAGATGAACGGTCTGTCTCCAAGTAAGATCTGCTGAATTAAAGAGTCAGGCTCATCTTCCGACGTTTATCAGTTCCAGTTTAGTTTTAAATGATGTAAGTTGAGTGTCCCTGACACTGAAGTGGCAAGTGGGATAATAACTTGAAGACATCAAGAACACCTCATCACGCCAAGATGACCTCACAGTGGCCAGTCTGGTGGCAACGAATTAATGGCCCTTGCAGCTGCTGTAAATATAAACGCCTCTCTATTCACACTTGAACAGAAATTACAGTGGAACCGCTAAAGGCAAACACAATCTGTTACAGGATGTTGAACCATTTGCTCAGCTTTCAAATTATAATAATAATTTAAAAAAATATAGGAAATAATGGCAGGAGAAAAGAATAATTCCAGGGTCAAATTGTGTGATGCCATTCATAACTCTGGTATGAACTGAAAGTTTAGTGTGACTTTACAGGGAGGACAAAAATAAAATAATATTTATTTATATAAACAATAAAACCCTGGACTAAAAAAGGGAGTGGTGGAACGGTGTACAACTGGTTAGAGCATCTGCCTCACAGTTCTGAGGACTGGGGTTCAATCCCCGGCCCCGCCTGTGTGGAGTTTCCATGTTCTCCTCGTGCCTCCGTGGGTTTTCTCTGGGCACTCCGGTTTCCTCCAACATCCCAAAAATATGCATGGTAGGTTTATTGAAGACTCTAAAATTGCCCGTAGGTGTGAATGTGAGTGTGAATGATTGTTTGTTTATATGTGCCCTGCGATTGGCTGTGGACCAGTTCAGGGTGTTCCCCGCCTCCTGCCCGATGATAGCTGGGATAGGCTCCAGCACCCCCGCAACCCTAGTGAGGATAAGCGGCTCAGAAAATGGATGGATGGATAAAAAAGGGAGTATTCTCATACTACATTGGGGTGTCCCGATCCAATCTTTGAGATAGGAAATGGGACCCATGTCAGCAAAAAAACAAGGCTCGGACTAGATCTACTGTAACAGCTCCGATTTTACCACTCTTACAAAAGCAGTTCATTCCATGCTCCGCTCAAGCACTTCTATCCAGCACCCCACCCCATGTGACAGGTTGCTAAGGTGCTAGCATAGTAGCAAGGAGTAAGAGTGAATGTTGGTTGCCTAAAGTCATTTATAGACACTTCAGTTGATGTTCACAGTAAAACGAAACACACAAAAGAGTTACACCTACTGAATGTTTTAATATATCACAGGCTTAATTTCTCTCTCGTTTTTGTTAAAAATAAATTGCTAGCTCAAAGCTAACACACAATGAATGAAAAACACTATTGACGAGCTACCTGAAAATTAGCATTGAACTCGCGGCACTTATCTCTCAAAATATTGGTACACAAATGCTGATAACCACATACAAACAGGCAATAACCCTTTCACTGCAGATCACAATGTCATTTGCAAACATCATGGTGCACGGGGATTCAGGAATAACCTCATCTGTCAGCCTATCCATCACCACTGCAAACAGGAAGGGGCTCAGAGCTGATCCCTGATGCAGTCCCACGTCCACCTTAAATTCAGTTGGTCACACCTACAGCACACCTCACCACTGTTCTCTGCTGCCCTCGTACATGTCCTGTATTATTCTAACATACTTCTCTGCCACTCCAGACTTCCGCATGCAGTACCACAGTTCTTCTCTGGGTACTCTGTCAAAGGCTTTCTCTAGATCTACAAAGACACAATGAAGCTCCTTCTGAACTTCTCTGTACTTTTCCATCAACATCTTCAAGGCAAATAATGCATCTGTGGTAGTCTTTCTTGACATGAAACCATACTGTTGCTCGCAAATACTCACTTCTGTCCTGAGTTTAGCCTCCACTACTCTTTCCCATAACTTCATTGTGTGGCTCATCAACTTTATTCCTCTATAGTTCCCACAGCTCTGCATATCACCCTTGTTCTTAAAAATGGGCACCAGCACACTTTTCCTCCATTCCTCAGGCATCTTCTCACGCACTAGAATTCCATTGAACAAGCTGGTCAAAAACTCCACAGCCACCTCTCCAAGATGCTTCCATACCTCCACAGGAATGTCATCAGGACCAACTGCCTTTCCATTTTTCATCGTCTTTTATTCCTTTTAACTTCCCCCTTACTAGTCATTGCCACTTCCTGGTCCTCCACACTTGCCTCTTCTACTCACATTTCTCTCTCATTTTCCTCATTCATCAACTCCTCGAAGTATTCTTTCCATCTAGCTAGCACACTGCTGGCACCAGTCAACATATTTCCATCTCTATCCTTAATCACCCTAACCTGCTGCACATCCTTCCCATCTCTAGCCCTCTGTCTGGCCAACCTGTATAGATCCTTTTCTCCTTCTTTAGGACTAAACCAGCTGATATCCATTTGCACTGAGATGGGGCTGGATTGCTGTTTGATTATTGATAGACTTTAGGTGTTGTCTTGGCTTTCCAAGCCTTTTGCACCTACCTTCATGTGTTCAGTCCTTTTTCCCGTGTCAGTTCACATTTTTACACACAACTTAATTCCTAGCTTATTTGTGCTACTTTCTTTGGATGTGTGGATTACTTGGGTTGTTCCCAACATATGGTGAAATGTACATGTCAATAGCACCTTTGGAAATATATTTGAGAAAAATGGTGATGTGTTAAATACTTATTTCCGACGCTGGATGTACATACGCACGCACACACAGACACACACACACACATATATATATATAGAGCACGTATATATACACTGCAGTTTCCCCAATTTCATGTTTAGGATCATTAAACAAATGTAAATAGACAAATATAAACCGAGTGAACTTAAAATGCTGTTTTGAAATGGTGATTTCATTTATTAAGGGGGAAAAACAATACTCAAAGTTCCCTGGCCCTGTGTGAAAAAGTAATTACCCCTTTGTTAAATCATGAGTTGGGGCTCATCACAATTTTTGGTTAATTTTTACTGATCACACCAAAGCCTGATTACCTCCAGACCTGTTCAATCAAGAAATCCCTTAAACAGAATGTGTCCCAAGAAAATAAAGTTTGACAAAAGATCGGAAAAAGCTGAAACAAAATGACACGATCTAAAGAAAATCCAGGTTAGTCGAGAAAGAACATAATTGACATCTGTCATTCTGGAAAGTGTTCCAAAAGCCATTTCTAATGCTTTAGGATTCCAGCGAACCATAGGGAGAGCCATTATCCTCACATGGAGAAAACGTGGAGCAGTGGTGAACCATCCCAGGAATGGCTGGCCAAGAAAGATGACCCCAAGAAAACACAACTCATCCAGGAGGCCACAAAGGAACTCAGGACAACATCTAAAGAACTGCAGGCCTCCCTCGACTCAGTTAAGGTCAGTGTTCATGACATAACAATAAGCAAGAGACTGGGCAAAAATGGCATCAATGGCAGAGTTCCAAGGCGAAAACCACTGCTGACCAAAAAGAGCAAAGTGTCACCTTACTTTTGCAAAAATTAACATAATAATTCCCAAGACTTTTGGGATAATATTATAGGGACTGACAAGATACAAGTTGAGCTTTTTGTAAGATTTGTGTCTTCTTACATCTGGCGTAAATGTAGCACAGCATTTCAGAAAAAGAACATCCTCCCAACAGTCAAACATGGTGGTGGTAGTGTGATGGTCTTGGCCTGTTCCCTATCAATGACATGATTGGGCAGGAATGGGAGAAAAGGGAGCCTAAATTGGGACAACAAAGTCACCGGGAATTGACGGGAATGAAAACCATAAAAAGAGAGTTGATGGGAGTGGAATCCATGATGACGGAAGTAGAAACCATGACGGGAGAAAACACCATGATGCACTTTTGTTTAAACTTGAAACAAATTGATATTTGACCAAATTCCCTGAGCATCGAGCCAAACATTGCTAAACTAAGGGCCCAATACAGCTAAACTACTGTCTTAATTGTCGAGTACTGCATCAAGTCAAAATTTGCAAACATGGTCTCTCTCTCGCTGTGTGTGGTGTGATGCATGGAGAACTAATCTTTTTAGTGAGCATACTGTACTGAATCAGTTCATGAAATTATTCGCTCTTTGAGCTTGACTGCCGCCGTGAACGAGTCGGCTGGGAGCGGAAACAGAACTGCCTTCGCGTTCTGTCACTCACTTCTGAATCTTCGGCGAATGACTTCACTACACGTACTGTCATGTGATTTGCAATTCGCTAGCATTGTCACTCACTTTGGCGAATGACCAATGAGCAGCCAGCATCAGGCAGCACTGTGCAGGCGGGAGAGGGACTAAATTGAACTGAATGAACTGGTGTACTGAAGAACTGAAAGCATACTAAATGTACTGAAGAACTGAATGCGAACTGAATGTACTGAAGAATTGAAAGTGAACTGAATGTACTATAAGCTACAAGTGATTCATTCGTTGAACTTCTTCGTTCGTGATCCGTTAGCCACGAGTGATTCGTTCGTTCAACTTCTTCATTCGTGATTGCGACGGAGCGATATACTAGTATGTATGAGGCTTTACACGATCAGGATTTTTGGGGCCGATCAGCGAGTTTAAAAAAACGATATCCGATCACAAGATGGAGGAATGTGTCTATTTAAATGACCTGTTCATTTACTGCATATACTTGTGTACTTGTTCAAAAAATTATATTTACAATAAATAATGTATCTTTGTTCATAATGCAGCCCTATGGGGGGCACAAGTCAGTGCAAACTGTAGGGCGATCCCAAGCACGGATAAATGCAGAGGGTTGCGTCAGGAAGGGCATCCGGCTTAAAACTTTGCCAAACAAATATGAGCGTTCATCCAAAGAATTCCATACCGGATCGGTCGTGGCCCGGGTTAACAACGTCCGCTACCGGCGCCGTCAACCTGCGGGGCGCCGTTGGAAATTCAGCTACTGTGGGTCGAAGTCAAAGAAGAAGAAGAGGTGGAAAGCCGGTTCTTCGGCAGAAAGAGAAGAGGAAAACACAGAGCCTAGAACTGAATGTGGGGACTTTGAATGTTGGGACTATGACACGAAAATCTCGGGAGTTGGTTGACATGATGATTAGGAGAAAGGTTGATATATTGTGTGTCCAGGAGACCAGGTGGAAAGGCAGTAAGGCTCGAAGTTTAGGGGCAGGGATTAAATTATTTTACCATGGTGTAGATGGGAAGAGAAATGGAGTCAGGGTTATTTTAAAAGAAGAGTTGGCTAAAAATGTCTTGGAGGTGAAAAGAGTATCAGATCGAGTGATGAGGCTGAAATTTGAAATTGAGGATGTTATGTGTAATGTGATTAGTGGCTATGCCCCACAGGTAGGATGTGACCTAGAGGTGAAAAAGAAATTCTGGAAGGAGCTAGATGAAGTAGTTCTGAGCATCCCAGACAGAGAGAGAGTCGTAATTGGTGCAGATTGTAATGGACATGTAGGTAAAGGTAATAGGGGTGATGAAGAAGTGATGGGTAAGTACGGCATCCAGGAAAGGAACTTGGAGGGACAGATGGTGGTAGACTTTGCAACAAGGATGCAAATGGCTGTAGTGAACACTGTTTTCCAGAAGAGGCACGAACATAGGGTGACCTACAAGAGCGGAGATAGAAGCACACAGGTGGAGTACATCTTGTGCAGACGATGTAATCTGAAAGAGCTGTAAGGTAGTGGTCGGGGAGAGTGTGTGTGTGTGTGACTAGACAGCATAGGATGGTGGTGTGTAAGATGACTCTGGTCGTGGGGAGGAAAATTAAGAAGACAACGGCAGAGAAGAGAACCATGTGGTGGAAGATGAGACAGGACGAGTGTTGTGCAGCCTTTTTTTCAGTTGGTCCTGATGACATTCCTGTGGAAGTATGGAACCATCTAAGAGAGGTGGCTGTGGAGTTTTTGACCAGCTTGTTCAATAGAATTGTAGTGCGTGAGAAGATGCCTGAGGAATGGAGGAAAAGTGCGCTGGTGCCCATTTTTAAGAACAAGGGTGATATGCAGAGCTGTGGGAACTATGGAGGAATAAAGTTGATGAGCCACACAATGAAGTTATGGGAAAGAGTAGTGGAGGCTAGACTCAGGACAGAAGTGAGTATTTGAGAGCAACAGTATGGTTTCATGCCAAGAAAGACTACCACAGATGCATTATTTGCCTTGAAGATGTTGGTGGAAAAGTACAGAGAAGGTCAGAAGGAGCTTCATTGTGTCTTTGTAGATCTAGAGAAAGCCTTTGACAGAGTACCCAGAGAAGAACTGTGGTACTGCATGCGGAAGTCTGGAGTGGCAGAGAAGTATGTTAGAATAATACAGGACATGTACGAGGGCAGCAGAGAACAGTGGTGAGGTGTGCTGTAGGTGTGACCAACGAATTTAAGGTGGACGTGGGACTGCATCAGGGATCAGCTCTGAGCCCCTTCCTGTTGTGCCGCGAGTTCATGACATTGTGATCTGCAGTGAAAGCAGGGAGCAGCTGGAGGAACAGTTAGAAAGATGGAGGCATGCACTGGAAAGAAGAGGAATAAAGATTAGCCGAAGTAAAACAGAATATATGTGCATGAATGAGAGGGGTGGTGGGGGAAGAATGAGGCTACAGGGAGAAGAGATAGCAAGGGTGGAGGACTTTAAATACTTGGGGTCAACTGTCCAGAGCAATGGTGAGTGTGGTCAGGAAGTGAAGAAACTGGTCCAAGCAGGTTGGAACGCGTGGAGGAAGGTGTCAGGTGTGTTATGTGACAGAAGAGTCTCTGCTTGGATGAAGGGCAAAGTTTATAAAACAGTGGTGAGGCCAGCCATGATGTACGGATTAAAGACAGTGGCACTGAAGAGACAACAGGAAGCAGAGTTTGAGGTGGCGGAAATGAAGATGTTGAGGTTCGCTCTTGGAGTGACCAGGTTGGACAAAATTAGAAATGAGCTCATCAGAGGGACAGCCAAGGTTCGATGATTTGGAGACAAAGTTAGAGAGAGCAGACTTCAATAGTTTGGACACGTCCAGAGTAGAAATAGTGAGTATATTGGTAGGATGATGAAGATGGAGCTGCCAGGCAAGAGAGCTAGAGGAAGACCAAAGAGAAGGTTGATGGATGTCGTGAGGGAAGACAAGATGGCAGTTGGTGTTCGAGAGGAGGATGCAGGAGATAGGCTTACATGGAAAAGGATGACGCGCTGTGGCGACCCGTAACGGGACAAGCCGAAAGGAAAAGAAGAATGTATCTTTGTTCATCTATTTATGCCAGTGAGGCATAGTGACATACATAACAAATGAATGGTCTTCTATTAGATGGAAGGAAGTAAATACAGTAATTAATGTATCCACTTTTGTTTGTTGGTGTGCCATGATATTTTTCAATTGTAAAATATGTTCCTTGGCTCCATAAACGTTGGAAATCACGGCTCTAGTGAGATCGTGTATTGTAATCAGTCAGTTCAAACCAACATTACATGACAGAAATAATGGGTGCTAACTCACTGTAATTAAATTATTTTTAATTACTTCACCCACCGAAACTTTCGAGCATGATTCGACAGAACGGCAGCATGTTTACGTCCAACCGTTGGCAGTAGCTTGCTAGGCTACATAACATTTTATTGCCTGCTTGTGAGCCGTATCGTATTAAAAGTACGTGAACATACCTCAAGCAAGCCTGAAACGAACGTCCTCTCCTGTCCAGAGCACCGGTGACCACTAACACACGTTTTTCCCCATTTTGTCCTTATAATACAAAGTCGACGCGCTCCACTCTTGTTATCGTCGCTACGGTAACGAGTGTATCTGGTCGCATTTGAGTTGACAAAATAAAGCCCAATGATCGTAAAAAACAGGATGCGGTGGTATTGGAATACAATATTTTATTGCAGTAGTCTGACAGTGCAATCGTGAAAGAGCAAATTTGTCTTGTAGTCTGATTCGGGCATTACGTGTTGTCTGTCCCACACTGCAGACATTTTATTATTATTTTTTTTAATAAACTAGCTTTTGGATTCAAATATAATGTGCACGCGGCGACGCGGAATAAATGTCTTTTGCGGAGTCGATCAATGGCGAATTATGACAAAGCCGATCAGCATAAAATGCTAAATATCGGCTGATACCGATCAGCCCGAAACAATCGGTGTAAAGTCTAGTACGTATGCAGTAATTCATGCGGAAGTTCACTGCAAACTCATACAATGAGTGATTAGTTCGTGCAAGGAACGATGTACTACACAGTGAACGTACTCATGAGTGATGTTAACCACTTGTCTTGACGTCTTCGCGGGGACAGCTTTCACTGGCAGGTATTTCTTCAAGCTAACGGCTATTGTTGAGTCAGTCAAGCACATGAAAACAAGCAAAAACGGGGCGTGGCTCCATAATCTTAACAGACTACACATAAAGTCATGAGAGGACAGGGGACCGACGTGAGTTTGATTCACCAGTGCAAGGCAAACTGAAGCGGCAGCAGCAGGGTGTTTAAGGGGTAGATGTATTTGAAATATTAATAAGAAATTGAAAATAACGTATATATTTACACATACATATCCCCTCTGTGTCTCTAATGCGATTATTAAAGCTTTTTGTGCAGTATTAATAATAATAATCATACAAACATATCGCGCTTCTCAAGACACTCTACACCTTATATGTCAAACTCAGACCCGGGGGCCAAATTTGGCCCACGATGTAATTATATTTGGCACGCAAGAACATATCAAATGTGTATTCGAGCTGGCCCGCCAGTATATAGGACATGCGGCACTAATATTACAAATCCCAGAATGCTTTGCTCGTGTGTTGGCCCATTAGCTTGGACCGGCGAACGCCCCTTCCCTTTCTGTTGCTGTCATTAACAACTATGCTACCAGTCTCCTCGCGCAAATTTACACTTCCCCTTCCCAAAAATGGCCAAACGAAAGATGGAAAACAGTTAACTTCCAAGACAGGTGGGAGGCAGATTATCTGTTCACTAAAGTAAAAGACAGACCTGTTTGTCGTGTGCGGAGCAACATGGCTGTAACAAAGAATATAACATAATTGAATTAAAGTTTTTTAATGCCCTTCATCAACTCCTAGCCAGGGACTCTTAATAGTTTGAAGTTTGGCTTTTTATTGATGAACATTCTTATTTTTTTGGGTTGTTTTGTTGTTGGCCTTTGAAAAAATATTTACATCAAAAAGAAAGGTACCGTATTTTCACAAACATAAGGTGCACCGTATTAAAAAGCGCAGTCGCAGTTACGGGGTCTATTTCTGTATTTAACACATACATAAGGCGGACTGTATTATTGGGCGCGGGCATGGTAAAACATACGGGAGCATAGATGCACGCTAAAACATGTTTTTAAAAAGGCAGCGGGAGCAAAACTATGTTCGGTTGTACTTCATTGAAGTATTTAACAATGTACTCACGTTATTTTTTGATCAATCCTCATCCACAAATCCATCCTCATCTTCTGTATCCGCAATGAACAGCTGGGCAAGTTCTCCATCAAACATGCCGGGTTCCCTCTCGTCATTGTCTGAGTCAGACTCGTTGCCTCGGGGCTGTTCAGCAATGATGCTGGCGTTTTCCTGCTTCCTCCACTTGCGAACCATGGATTCGTTGATCTTGAATTCTCTTGATGCTGCTCGATTCCCATGTTCCTCTGCGTAACTGATAGCTTGCAGTTTAAACTGTGGTTCGTAAGCGTGTCTCTTCGTAGGTGCAATTTCCGGGTGTCCTTAGCCAAACCAATGTTGTTTTGCACAATGCACATACCGGCGCTATATACCGACTGGGGGCGTGCCTTTAGCATCCACTTCCACGCGCACCCGTGCCCCTTTAACGTCTGCATGCTGTCCTCAGTCACATCTGCCTTTCCTCTATATAAGCAACGTGTCGGCAGGAAATGCTCCCAGTCAGTCCAGCGGAGCGCTCATCAAGTCACACAACATTTACAGATTTTGGATCTCGGTGCACACATAAGGCGCACCGCATTATAAGGCGCCCCATCCATTTTGGATAAAAATTTAAGACCTTTAAGTGCGCCTTACGGTTGTGAAAATACGGTAGTTGGAGATAGAGAGACAGAAGAATTCATGCTATTTAAATACAAAACAAACATACCACTGATGTCTTTTATCGCAAATTTGATTTCTCCTTTACAATATTAAAGTTTGTTTATTCCAGATTCAGTGTTTAAGCAAAATGTCATATGATAAACTTTAACGCTACATTTCTGCAGAGAAGGGAAACATGTACATCACAGTGATTTTTCATTAAATAAGTTTGGCCCGCGACGTCCCAATTTTTAATTTTGGCCCACCGTGAATTTGAGTTTGATACCCCTGCTTTACACTAAACAGATGACAATAACAGTAAGGTGGGTGTGCAGGAAGCCCGGGTACTGGTGTCAGCAATGCTGTCCACCGTGGTGGAATGCAGACAAGTCTCGCCGGCCGGAGCCTGTGTGGATGAAGAGGGGACGCGGAAGGATATGTGAGGTAGCTGAGCTCGCCGAACGGATGTTCACGAGTCACTGAAGCCGGGTGTTCGAGAGCTTGCTGAGAGAGAGATAGGTGGGTGATAACTTCGCAAAAGTTTTTTTTTTGTCTAAATCTCCCCGCTTTTCCTAGTTTACAATCCGTGACAACAACAACGCATCATCCTTCGGTGAACGTGAACCTCAGGGCTGAATCATTAACTGAATGAAGAAGCAATTGAATGATTCGATGAAAAAGAACTTCACGAGTCGGTGAACGAATTCTAATTCATTCTAATGATTCAGTACACCCGAAAGAACTGCCGTGCCCATCACTAGCAAACGGTATGTTTACGAAGCAGGAACTTGCATACAGACAAATGGTGCCGGGGCACACAAAATTTTTTTCTATAATAATGTTGTTAGGATTAAATTTTGATTAATCGCCCAGCGATAGTAAATACACAAATGACAAATCTGCATAAAACAAACGATACCACCTAAAAACTAAATATAGAATACAACCCTTGGATGGATGGATAAATAATTACTCATTTACAGCTCTTAATGTTAATACTAAGGAAGATACTTACTGATGTGAAAGCAAGTAGTTCTTCTTCCGTCAGTTTGTAGACAGGGTTGTTCTTGTGAAAATCAGTGCTGAAAAACATGGTATAAACAAATGTCCATAGCGGGGTCAAATGTTGTCCAAATATATATTAAAAAAATATATATTTTTTTTTAAAAGTACAAATTCGTTCAATCAGCTTCACACCAAAAAAAGCCAACAACAAAATATTTTCAACAAATGAGCCCAATGTCGAAGTAAACTCAATATTTTAAATTTATTGTGTGCGTGTGTCCTCGTCTAGCCATAAAATTACATGACTGCCCTGATGCTCATCCATCGCCAAGCAATCTCACAGGCTGCTCCATTGACCTTCACTTGACTTCCTATTCAGCTTCCCAGCATGAGATGTCATTCAGCTGATTAGCCTCGTGGTCTAACGTGCATGGCATGTAAATGGCTTTAGTTCAAGTTGACTGTTTGAACCCAGCTTGATATCTTAATTTATTCGGGTCAACTTTTAATCACGCACATATTGCAAGCAATTAACAAGCAACACCCAACACTTGTATACACGTTGGTGTGTTATACAGTATTTTAATATCATTCAAGGGTTTAAGTATGTTTTTATGTGTGTGTGTCGTGTGATGTCTGCTGCAGTGAGTGACTGGTAGAGGTCAAAGTTGAATTTCATTTATTAAAACAAGACTGTGATAGTGTGTCCCTGTAACTTTTTAATTGCATGTCTATGCGACCAGTTCAGGGTGTACCCTTTCTCCCGCCCAAAGATAGCTGGGATAGGCTCCAGCATGCCTGCGAACCTAGTGGGGATAAGCGGTACAGTAAATGGATCGATGGATGTTTAGATCACATAGTTGAGAGTAGATAAAGTATGAAAAAGCCCTCTAATACACACACATAGCTGTTGGTGTTTGAAGATCAACTGATGTGACTTACCAAATCCCCAGGATGACAGCCTGCTCCTCTGCACTGAGTTCCGGGAGCTCATATTGGTCTGGCTCTGCTAAATTAAACTTGTCTAACACTGTGTCATCCCCAAGATTGCAATCCTGCAAGTACCCAAAAACAAACAAAACAACAAAATCACATATGTATGAACGACTGCATTTGATCAGTACAGATTATGGCGGAAATGCAAACCCCCTAAAAATGAATAAATGTTGACTTCAAATATTGCATTTGAATATGACATGTTGCTAAATGGATCACATTAACATTAACAATCAGATAATTACGTGTGGTGATGTCAGCAGCAGCGTCTGTTGTGATGTACACAAAACTTGATGGACAGCGACAAGGGTTTTCAACAAAAGGGGGTGAGAATGAGTGTCAGATGTTACCATGAATCTTCACTACCCAGTTCCCACATTACAGTGAAAGCTCGCTATATCGCTGTTCGTCATTCCAGACCCCGCTATATCGCTGATTTATTTTTTTAAATTTAATGGATGCAATAACAAATCACGAAATACTGAATTTAGAGTTTTGCGCCTTCAAGATTAAGATTTTTATTTTTTAGAAAAAAGACCCCTTATGATAACGACAAATATCGGATCTCATTTTATCTCGCCAGGACGCGGGTGAACGGGGCCCCCCTTCTGGAGCCAGTCCTGGAGGTGGGGCTCGAAGGCGAGCGCCTGGTGGCTTGCACCCATGGGGCCCGGCCGGGCACAGTCTGAAAGGGTAACGTAGGTCCCCCTTCCCATGGAACTCGCCACCTGTGGGAGTGACCATAGGGGTCGGGTGCAATGTGAGCTGGGCAGTGGCCGAAGGCATGGAACTTGGCGATCCGATTCCGGGCTACAGAAGCTGGTTCTAGGGACATGGAACATCACCTCCCTGGCAGGAAAGGAGCCCGACCTGGTGTGCGAGGTCGAGAAGTTCCGACTAGATATAGTCGGGCTCGCCTCCACACACAGCTTGGGCGCTGGTACCAGTCCTCGCGAGAGGGGTTGACTCCATTCCACTCTGGAGTTGCCCACGGTGAGAGGCACGCCAAGCAGGTGTGGGTAGACATATTGTGCCCCGGCTCGGCGTGAGGGTCTGCTGGAAACGTCTTGATGAATCCCCTGTCAGAAGGAGTTCCAACACCCACCTCCGGCAGAACTGCACCCACGTTCCGTGGGAGGCGGGGGACATTAAGTCCGAGTGGTCATGTTCCGTGCCTCCATTGCTGAGGCGGCCGACCGGAGCCGTGGCTGTAAGGTGGTCGGTGCCTGTCGTGGCGGCAACCCCCGAACCCGTTGGTGGACACCATCAGTGAGGGATGCCGTCAAGCTGAGGAAAGAGTCCTATCACGCCTTTTTGGCCTGTGGGACTCCTGAGGCAGCTGATGGGGGCCGGCTGGCCAAGCAGAATGCAGCTTTGGTGGTCGCTGAGCCAAAAGCTCAAGCGTGGTGAGGCCAATTCTGGTCTATGTTCTGTCGTCTCAGGAGAGGGAAGCAGTGCACCATCAACACTGTGTATAGTGGGGATGGGGCGCTGCTGATCTCGACTTGAGATGTTGTGATAGGTGGGGAGAATACTTCAAGACCTCAATTCAACCGACATGCCTTCCCATGAGGAAGCAGAATCTGGGATCTCTGAGGCGAGCTCTCCTATCATTAGGGTTGAGGTCACCAAGGTGGTTAAAAAGCTCCTCCGTGGCAAGGCCCCAGGGTGGATGAGATCTGCCTGGAGTTGCTAAAGGCTCTGGATGTTGTGGGGCTGTCCTGGTTGACACGCCTCTGCAACATCGCATGGACATCGGGAACAGACTGGCAGACTGAGGTGGTGGCACACTCCTCAGCCTCCCTGGTAAGGTCTATTCAGGGGTGCTGGAGAGGAGGGTCTGTCGGGAAGTCGAATCTCGGATTCACAAGAAGCCGTGTGGTTTTCGTCCTGGCTGTGGAACAGTGGACCAGCTCTACACCCTCAGTAGGGTCCTCAAGGGTGCATGGGAGTTCGCTCAACCAGGCTACGTGTGTTTGTGGACTTCGAGAAGGCGTTCAACCGTGTCCCTCGGGGAGTCCTTTGGGGGGTGCTTCAGGAGTATGGGGTGACTGATACAGGCTGTCCGGTCCTTGTACGACCGGTGTAAGAGTTTGGTTTGCATTGCCGCCAATAAGTCAAATTATTTTCCAGTGAGGGTTGGACTCTGCCAAGGCTGCCCTTTGTCACCTATTCTGTTCATAACTTTTATGCACAGAATCTCTAGGAGCAGCCAAGGTGTAGAGGCGGTCCGGTTTGGTGGCCTCAGTATTGCATCTCTGCTTTTTGCAGACTGATGTGGTTCTGTTGTCTTCATTAAGCCGTGATCTCTAACTCTCACTGGAGCGGTTAGCAGCAGAGCGTGAAGCGGTTGGGATAAAAATCAGCACCTCCAAATCTGAGACCATGGTCTTCAGTCGAAAAAGGGTGGAGTGACCCCTCCGGGTCAAGTATGAGATCCTGCCCCAAGTGGAGGAGTTAAAGTATCTTGGGGTCTTGTTCACAAATGAGGGGGAAAAATGGAATGGGAGATCGACAGGCAGATCGGTGCAGCGTCTGCAGTTATGCAGACTTTGTATCGGTCCGTTGTGGTGAAGAAGGAGCTAACCCAAAAGGCGAAGCTTTCAATTTACCGGTTGATCTGCATTCCGACCCTCACCGATGAAAGAACAAGATCCCGGATAAAAGCAGCCAAAATGAGTTTCGTCCGCAGGGTGTTCGAGCTCTCCCTTTCAGATAAGAAGAGAAGCTCGATCATCCGGGAGGGGCTCAGAGTAGACCCGCGACTCCTACGAATTGAGAAGAGCCAGATGAGGTACATCCCACGGGCACATCCCACCGGGAGGAGACACCAGGGACAACCCAGGACACGCTGGAGAGACTATGTCTCCCGGCTGGCCTGGGAACGCCTTGGGTTCCCCCAGAAGAGCTAATTGAGGTGGCTGGGACAGGGAAGTCTGGGCTTCCCTATTAAAGCTACTGCCCCCGCGACCCGTCTTGCTGAAATAAGCAGGGGTATCCATGAAAGACGTTGCGCCACACATTTTCAATGGGAGACGGGTCTGGACTGCAGGCGGGACAGTCTAGTACCCGCACTCTTTTACTACGAAGCCAGGCTGTTGTAACACGTGCAGAATGTGGTTTGGCGTTGTCTTGCTGAAATAAGCAGTGGCGTCCATGAAAAAGATGTTGCTTGGATGGCAGCATGTTTCTCCAAAACCTGTATGTACGTTTCAGCATTAATGGTGCCTTCACAGATGTGTAAGTTACCCATGCAATTGGCACTAACACAGCCCCATGCCATCACAGATGCTGGCTTTTGAACTTTGCGTCCATAACAGTCCGCATGGTTCTTTTCCTCTTTGCCCCGGAGGACACGACGTGCACAATTTCCAAAAACAATTTGAAATGTGGACTCGTCGGACCACAGAACACTTTTCCACTTTGCATCAGTCCATCTTAGATGAGCTTGGGCCCAGAGAAGCCGGCGGCGTTTCTGGGTGTTGTTGATAAATGGCTTTTGCTTTGCATAGTAGAGTTTCAAGTTGCACTAACGGATGTAGTGCCAAACTGTATTTACTAACATTGGTTTTCTGAAGTGTTCCTGAGCCCATGTGGTGATATCCTTTATACCTTGATGTTGGTTTTTGATGCAGTGCCGCTTGAGGGATCGAAGTTCACGGGCATTCAATGTTGGTTTTCGACCTTGCCACTTACATGCAGTGATTTCTCCTGCTTCTCTGAACCTTTTGATGGTGTTATGGACTGTAGATGATGAAATCCCTAAATTCCTTGCAATTGTACGTTGAGGAACATTGTGCTTAAACTGTTCAACTATTTTCTCACGCACTTGTTCACAAAGATGTGAACCTCACCCCATATTTGCTTGTGAATGACTGAGCAATTCAGGGAAGCTCCTTTTATATCCAATCATGGCACCCACTTGTTCCCAATTAGCCTGTTCACCTGTGGGATGTTCCAAACAGGTGTTTGATGAGCATTCCTGAACTTTCTCAGTCTTTTTTACCCCCCGTCCCAGCTTTTTTGTAACATGTTGCAGCCATAAAATTCCAAGTTAACGATTAATTGCTAAAAACAATAAAGTTTAACAGTTTGAACATTAAATATCTTGTCTTTGTAGTGTATTCAATTAAATATAGGTTGAACATGATTTGCAAATCATTGTATTCTGTTTTTATTTATGTTTAACACAACATCCCAACGTCATTTGAATTGGGGTATATCACTTGTCAGTTTTTATTTTTTTTTAAGGCATAGATCATTTTACACTTGAGACTATGTGAGTCCCGGGATGTACATGTCATGGAAACAATGAGAACCAGCCCTGTAACAATGAATCCCTGCAATTTATCATCAGAGACTACAGATACAGTAATCCTCAATTACATCACGGTTCTTGCTTCGCGGTCACCCCAAATATTGCAGATTTTTATTACATTTGTTCCTCTTTTTTATACTGTTTGGCCAATATTTTTGTTATCCATTGCTCTTGCTCTCTCTCTCTCTCTCTCTCAATATATGTGTTTAGGCCTGCCACAATAGCCATTTTTTTAGAACGATATATTTTCCCCAAAACTTACACAATAAATGACAGTATCGTTAAAGGTTTTTGTTAATGCCACTGATATACATTGAGATGCGACACAGGGCAAAGGTAGAGGTGGCAAAGGCCAAACAAGAGGCATATGATGACATGTATAGCAGTTTGGACATTAAAGAAGGAGAAAAGGATCTATACAGGCTGGCCAGACAGAGGGATAGAGATGGGAAGGATGTGCAGCAGGTTAGGGTGATTAAGGATAGAGATGGAAATATGTTGACTGGTGCCAGCAGTGTGCTAGCTAGATGGAAACAATATAATAATACACGACATGTACGGAGGGCAGTAGAACAGCGGGCAGCAGAAAAGCGGTGATGTGTGCTGTAGGTGTGACAGACGAATTTAAGGTGGACGTGGGACTGCATCAGGGATCAGCCCTGAGCCCCTTCCTTTTTGCAGTGGTGATGGATAGGCTGACAGATGAGGTTAGACTGGAATCCCCGTGGACCATGATGTTTGCAGATTACATTGTGATCTGCAGTGAAAGCAGGGAGCAGCTGGAGGAACAGTTAGAAAGATGGAGGCATGCACTGGAAAGAAGAGGACTGAAGATGAGCCAAATTTAAGACAGAATATATGTGCATGAATGAGAGGGGTGGTGGGGGAAGAGTGAGGCTACAGCGAGAAGAGATAGCAAGAGTGGAGGACTTTAAATACTTGGGGTCAACCGTCCAGAGCAATGGTGAGTGTGGTCAGAAAGTGAAGAAACGGGTCCAAGCAGGTTGGAACGGGTGGAGGAAGGTGTCAGGTGTGTTATGTGACAGAAGAGTCTCTGCTAGGATGAAGGGCAAAGTTTATAAAACAGTGGTGAGGCCAGCCATGATGTACGGATTAGAGACAGTGGCACTGAAGAGACAATAGGAAGCAGACTTGGAGGTGGCGGAAATGAAGATGTTGAGGTTCGCTCTTGGAGTGACCAGGTTGGATAAAATTAGAAATGAGCACATCAGAGGGAGAGCCAAGGTTCAATATTTTGGAGAAAGTTAGAGACAGCAGACTTCGATGGTTTGGACACATCCAGAGGAGAAATAGTGAGTATATTGGTAGAAGAATGATGACGATGGAGCTGCCAGCCAAGAGAGCTCGAGGAAGACCCAAAGAGAAGGTTGATTGATGTCGTGAGGGAAGACATGATGGCAGTTGGTGTTCGAGAGGAGGATGCAGGAGATAGGCTTACATGGAAAAGGATGACGCACTGAGGCGACCCCTAACGGGACAAGCCGGAAGGAAAAGAAGAAGTTAATGCCACTGATATAATGATATTAAAGCATAATAAAGAATAGTACACATCTTACAAATTCTGCCCTGGTAATCAAACATTTGAGCGTAACTATGAAATGTTCTCTCAATGGGGCGGCTGTGGCTCAGTTGGTAAAACGGCTTGTCAAGTGACCGAAGGGTCGCCGTTTCAAATCCTGGTTCCAACTGTCTGTATGTCGAAGTGTCCTTGGGCAAGACACTGAACCCTAATTTGCTCCCAGTGGGCCTGGCCCGTTCATGGCAGCAATGAATGGGTGAATGTGAGGTTTTGTAAAGTGCTTTGGGTACTACTAAATAAAAGTAGGGCTGCATTTCACAATAAGAACAAGTAAAAAGAGAAAGTTACATGTGCAAATGAAGTGCTTAACTTAAGAAAAATAAAGTTTGAGTTTTCCCTTTTCTGTTTGGCATCTGGACACAACAGTGAAGTCTCAAAAATTTTACATATTTAATTTAACAAATCTTAATAACTGAACTGTTTTAGATGTTATGTTTGTTCAAAACCAGGATGGTTTGTATCATAATGGCGTTTCACATAATATAATAATATGGACTTTTAAATAAATCCTCCCAGTGAGAACTTGCCACTGAGAAGTTTAAAGAAAAATGAAAGGGTTAGGGAATCAATTTTCAGCACCGTTTGTTCCAAATGTTGAATTCCTTTTCTTTAACTCAACTTCCACGCTGACTCACTTGCTGACTCACTCTCTCGCTCACTCTCACTCTCTCTCTCTTGCTAAGTTTCTCCTCGTCTCTGTCTGGACTGCGCGTAATCAGTGATTTCGGCCTGAGATGCAGATGAGATTGGCTAAAGAGTGTGGCTGGACTCGCATGTGATTGGTCGATATGGTTTAACACTACCGTAAAGCTGATAGTATGTTGCGGCGCCCCATATGTTTTGAATCATAACTTTTCTTTTTTGGCTATGGTGTGGGTACGTATGGGACTGCTTCTGGGTCCGGACGAGGACCGCAGTCCGCCAGTTATTGACCTCTATATGTCACCACAATAGAGCGAGTCAGAGCAAGCTGTTTAGCTCCTTAGCTCGCTAGCTAGTTAGCTCATGGGCTAGCGAACTTCAATAATTAACTTTCCCTAAAGTGTCCCAAGTGTGTCCATCTAGTGATCCAAAGTCGTTCCGCCAGCGTCTCACTGCGCCGTGAGCAGCGCAGCGGATCAAGACATGAAGCATCAAGACAAAACTCGTACTTTTAGTGGAAAATGATTCCCTGAAGCACTTCAGCAACACACACATACGTGGGTAAGCAACGCTGTGCGTCTGTGGACGCAGATTCACCATGTTTTATGGTCTCATTTTTGTACGTCTGAGACGCGGGACGCACATCAAACGAGTTAGGTTAGTTAAAATCATTCAAGTTACTTTTTTCCCCTCAATGTACACACAGCACCCCATATTATAAAAAAAAAAAAAAAAAAAAAAAAAAAAAAACGGAAATGTTGACATTTTTTGCAGATTTATTAAAAAAGAAAAACTGAAATATCACACAGCCATTTTCAGACCCTTTGCTGTGACACTCATATATTTAACTCTAGTGCTTCTGATCATTCTTGAGATGGTTCTACACCTACATTGGAGTCCAGCTGTCTTTGATTATACTGATTGGACTTGATTAGGAAAGCGACACACCTGTCTATATACCTTACAGCTCACAGTGCATGTCAGAGAAAATGAGAATCATGAGGTCAAAGGAACTACCTGAAGAACTCAGAGTTGAATGAATGAGAGAATTGTGGCAAGGCACAGATCTGCCCAAGGTTACAAAAAAATCTCTGCTGCACTTAAGGTTCCTAAGCGCACAGTGGCCTCCATAATCATTAAAGGCAAGACGTTTGAGACGAACAGAACCCTTCCTATAACTGGCCGTCCAGTCAAACTGAGCAATCGGGGGAGAAGAGCCTTGGTGAGAGAGGAACCCAAAGATCACTGTGGCTGAGCTCCAGAGATGCAGTCGTGAGATGGGATGGGAGAGAAAAAAATCACTGCAGCCCTCCACCTTTATGGCAGGGAGGCCTGACGGAAGCCTCTCCTCAGTGCAAGACACATGAAAGCCCGCATCGAGTTTGCTTAAAAAAATAAATAAAATAAAATAAAAAAATAATAATAATAAAAAACAAAAACCTGAATCAGAATCATCTTTATTAGCCAAGTATGTCCAAAACACACAAGGAATTTGTCTCCAGTATTTGGAGCCGCTCTAGTACAACAGACAGTCAATTTACAGAACACTTTGGAGACATAAAGACATTGACAAAAAACAATTGTGCAAAAAGATGCAGAGTCCTCTAGCACTTAGAGCAGTTCGAATGACTAATATTGCAATAGTCCGGTGCAATGACCATTGTGCAAAGGGCGCTGAGACTTCAAGGAGTGTATGCGGTTTAAAGTGACGAGTAGTGCGATCATCTGGGACAATGATGGTTAGTGCAAATGTTACAGATACTCCTCAATCAATGTGCAAATGGAGCAGATGCTACTCTGGCATGAGTGGCCAGTATATGCAAATAGTGCAGCATGGCGAGACAACTACAGTGAGTGCACGAGTAATACATAATTGGCCCCACAGAAATGTGACAACGAACTCAAGTCAAAAAATTTCCAGCTTGTTGTAATGGAATTATAGGTTAGGTGTTTAAGAAGTTGATCGCAAGAGGGAAGAAGCTGTTGGAATTTCTACTAGTTCTAGTTTGCGTTGATCTGTAGCGCCTACCTGAGGGAAGGAGCTGGAAGAGCTGGTGACCGGGGTGCAGACGGTCCGAGAGGATTTTGCACGCCCTTCTCTTAGTTCTGGCAGCGTGCAAGTCCTCAATGGTGGGTAGGGGGGTACCGACAATCCTTACAGTAGTTTTGATTGTCCGCTGCAGTCGGAGTTTGTCCTTTTTTGTAGCAGCACCAAACCAGACTGTGATGGAAGAACACAGGACGGATTCGATGACCGCTGTGTAGAACTGTCTCAGCAGCTCCGGTGGCAGGCCGTGCTTTCGGAGGACTCCAAGATGGTGAGAAATAAGATTCTCTGGCCTGATGAGACCAAGATAGAACCTTTTGGCCTTAATTCTAAACGTTATGTGTGGAGAAAACCAGGCACTGCTCATCACCTGTCCAATACAGTCCCAACAGTGAAGCATGGTGGGGCCAGCATCATGCCGTGGGGATGTATTTCAGCTGCAGCGACAGGACGATTGGTTGCAATCGAAGGAAAGATGAATGCGGCCAAGTACAGGGATATCCTGGACGAAAACCTTCTCCAAAGTGTTCAGGACCTCAGACTGGGCCGAAGGTTCACCTTCCAACAAGACAATGACCCTAACCACACAGCTAAAATAAGGAATGAGTGGCTTCAGAACAACTCCGTGACTGTTTTTGAATGGACCAGCCAGAGCCCTGACTTAAACCCAATTGAGGATCTCTGGAGAGACCTGAAAATGGCTGTCCAACAACGTTCCCCATCCAACCTAACAGAACTGGATAGGACCTGCATGGAGGAATGGCAGAGGATCCCCAAATCCATCTTTTTCAATAAATCTGCAAAAATTTCAACAATTCCATTTTTTCTGTCACTATGGGGTGTTGTGTGTACATTAATGAGGAAAAAAAAATGATTTTAGCAAATGGCTGCAATATAACAAAAAAAAGAGTGAAAAATGTAAGGGGCTCTGAATACTTTCCGTAACCACTGTATCTGCTCCCTCGTGACGGAACACAAAATCAATCTGTATGATGATGATATTCTTCGTTATTTACAGGAACCCAAGTCTTCGCTTCAGGCAAAACATTTTCACAAATATCAGATTACTCTACCAACTGGACAAAATGAACAATACTCCAATAACAGCAAACTCATGGAACCCTGCAGATCAAATCCCAGATTACCCCATTCTTATACGAAACATTAAGTATTTAGGCATTAATATTTCGCCAAAACTCACAGAGCTAACCAATCTAACTTTCCACCACTTCTGGAAAAAGATTTCATCTGATTTAAGAGGCTGGAATAACTTGCCTATATCACTACTGGGAATAGCCACAATAAAAATTAAAACCTTACCTCAAATAAATTATTCTCAAAGATTCTATTTAAAACCACATTGAAATGGTTTCAAACATTAGATTCTGCCGTAATACATTTTTATTCAAAAAAAAATTGAAAATTTGTTTAGCCACTCTTCAGGAAAGTAAACAGGAGGGAGGCCTAAATGCTCCCAACTTTAAACACCATTATTTAGCTAACCAATTACAATACCTCATCAAATGGATGCACCAAATTAGGAGCATCATTCTTGGCTAGAAATGGAACAGATGGACAGCAACAACATCAAACTCCCATTTATTTCCACAAGTCTTAAACGCCAAAAATGCTTCAAGAACCCAGTAATCGCATCCACGTTAACCGCTTGGTGGAAAGGTTTAGAATCTACAGGATCTCAATTAGCTCCCAGTCTGCTCTCCCCAATCTGTCATAATCCACATTACGAAATTAACAATATACTCCTTCATTTTAGCACATGGGAACAACATGGAATTGACCACCTTCAACAACTATTTAACGATAATGTTTTTAGGACAGGTGATGAACTGTTCCAAGAATTCCAAATAACAGGAGGAAACTTTCTTCAATACAATAAATTAAAAGCAACAATTTATATATATATAATAATAAAAATAAAAAATAAAAAAAAGAATACCAACACTCAAGAGCACCCTCGAACCACCGGAGTTTGTCAAGCAAATAGTGAAGCTTCTACCGCAAAGGAAAGGAAATCTCTCAAAGGTTTATAAATTAATTTCATGCACGAAATCAGTGCACTTACCAATCACGAAATGGGAAGACGACCTATGTCCGCTGACTGTAACTACTGGATACATATATGTAACAATGTTTAGAATGACAAAAATAACAAATTTACAGGTTATACAACATAAAGTGCTCCATAGAACATATTTTACTCAATACACTACGCATAAAACGGGCATCTCTCCATCTAATAGATGCACGCAATACACCAAAAATACCCCAGACACCTATTTTCATGCTATATGAGAATGCACACCAATTCAATGCTTTTGGTCTTCGGTTACACAGAAACTCTTTTTATATTTTGAATTGTAGGATTCCACTTTCCACAAGACTGTGCATACTTGGCAACTTAAGCATAATCCACCTCCCAAATAAATATTCACAATCATTACTCGTCACGTTAGCTACTGCTAAGAAAACAGTTTATTAAACTGGAAAAACAAGTTATTAACATCAATCACGGGGCTGGGGCGGTGCTGGGTGGGGCGGCCCTATTTGTTTGTGGTTGTCCTGCCTGATGGCCCCGACCTGCAGGAGCTATGCCTCTTAATTACTCACCCTAGCACACACTCACACCGCTCACTGTAAATATTTTTCTCACTCATCACATCTGGGATCACATACATATACAGGGGTTCCTGGGGGACTGGTATGGGGTCGGGAGGGTGGGGGTGTTTCAGCACGTCAGTGCTGTTTCCCGGTCCGGGCACTCTGCCCCTACGCCCTGCCTGCCTCTCAGGATTTTAATGCATCACACACACTCATCCCGATGTATCTTTTAATGCACCACATACACCCATCTCTGGGGGATGGTGGGTCTTGGATGGGGGAGGGGGGGATTTGGCTGTTAGGCAGCAGTGCCTGTCGATTGATTGGGTAGGGTCCTCAGCCAACGCAGTGCAGGCACAGCAATTACAGGACACTTCTGTCAGTCCTTGTGCATGCGAAACGGTGTCAATTCACTTGCATGTGTCCGCAGGCACATACCCCTGGGCCTTTTTTGCTGGGTGTGGGGCCACTCACTTATTGCAACAAATAACTGCTTATTTGTATGCTGTATGTATGCTAACTGCTTGGGTATCCCCTCACTCACACTCTCGTCCTATAGACTTTTATAATTTGCAGTCACTCCCACGAAACTTCAGTTGTACAGCCGGGTTCACGACCCTTGTCCTGCCTGCTGCTTCTCCTGTCCTATCTTGTCCCGTCCTTCCCTCACAGAGTGTAATACTACTGCCCAATACAACACTCATATCTAATGTGTCATTGTTCTAGATATATAAGGATTTACTTTTCGCATCTTAACAGTCAGTACTCTGTCTTTTGTCTTCTTTTCTCACTCCCCTCGAGAAACTTTGTTCTGTTCGACTGATCGACTCTGATTCTCAATAAATACCCATGATAATACAAAGAAACCACAGCGGCAGCTAAAAACTCCACTGTGACACAGTAAAACTGTTCCAGCATAAAAGATCCTCCATTCTGCTTGACCTAACAGCCATCCAGTCCACATGTGTTTCCTGGACTTGGAGAAGGCATTTGACCGTTTCCCATAGGAAGTTCTGTGGGGGTTCTTCAGGAATATGGTGTACCGGACCCCCTAATATGGGCTGTTCGGTCTCCGTACGACTGAGTTGGGTCTGCATTACCGGCAGTAAGTCCAATTTATTTCCAGTGAGGGTCACCGATTCTGTTCATAAGCTTTATGGACAAAATTCCTAGGTCCAGCCGAGGCATTGAGGGGGTCCGGTTTGGTGCTTTTTGCACAAGATGTGGTTCTGTTGGAGTCATCAAGCCATGATCATCAACTCTCACTGGAGCAGTTCGCAGCAGAGTGTGACACGGCTGGGATGAAAATCACCACCTTCAAATCTGAGACCATGGTGGAGTGCCCTCTCCAGGTCGAGAATGAGATTCTGGCCCTAGTGGAGGAGTTTAAGTATTTTAGGGTCTTGTTCATGAGTGAGTCAAGAATGGAGCAGGAGATCGACAGGTGGTTCGGGGCAGCGTCTTTCTGTTGTGGTGAAGAAGGAGCTGAACCGAAAGGCGAAGCTCTCAATTTAAGGCCGATCTTCGTTCCCACCCTCACTTATGGTCACGAGCTGTGGGTCATGATAGAAATAAGATTGCAGATACAAGTGGTAACAATTTATTTCATTGGCAGGGTGTCCATGTGCTCCCTTAGAGATAGGGTGAGAGGCTCTGTCATCCTGGAAGGGCTCAGAGGCCACATCAACAGGAGCCAGAAGAGATGGCTCGGACATTCCCTGGAGAGGTGTTCCCAGCATGTCTGACTGAGAGCGGGCCTCGCCTCTGGATCCCCTGGAGGAGCTAGATGAAGTAGCTTGGGAGAGGGAATTCTGGGCTTTCCTGCTTAAGTGAGTGAGTGGATGGATGGATGGACCTGAGCTAAGCCCAAACAACGCTATTGTCTCTCTGAGGAAGCAGTGTTCAAAACGGTCAAACGCATTTTCTTGATCTATTGCGACCAAGCCAATGTGCGAACCCATTTAACAGAGACACAGATATCTTAAATTAGGTAGCTGTTGTCCCCCCTTGACCTGCTGGGCACACAGTTCATCTGATCCCGGTAGTTCACTTGGTCCATTGAACTTTCCACTCCAAGGCTTTGGAGAGGATCTTGTAGTCCATGAAAAGTAGTGACACAGGGCGGTATTTTTTTCCTCTCTTGTGAGTTGCCTCTTTTGGGCAACAGGCAGTGGTCAGACTTTTGCGAAGGATCAGGTCATGAGCTAAAATGCCCGGTATGCTTTTTCTACTAAATTCTACTGTCAGACAATCGATCCTAGGATCCGGAAGGAGAATACTTTATTAACAAAAGGGCATGAAGAAGAGGCAGAGAAGGTCCTCAACTGAACTCCAGTAATAGTCATTGTTCCAAAAGAGCAAAGAGAATATACGCCTGTGAGTAATGCTGATGTTTTTGTATTGCTGCTCTGTGTTTTAGTAGCAGCTGTTTGAAGTTTTACTATTATCATCTATTATCTGTGCTATTTTCCAGTTGCCTATCTATTGCATGTCACGTTGTACATTAGCATTAGGCTAGCGGACTTTCTTTTGTGGACTTTATATGATTTGGTTAAACATGTTGGTGTTTATGTGTCACTTTTACAGTAAACCTCAAGTGGGAGTGACAAACAGCTTGCGGCGGTCTCGCATCACAGTTTGCAAGTTAAAATTTGCATTTTGCACTACAAAAAAACATTGAAAAGCAAAACCGCAAATCACAGTTTTACCCTGGAAGCACGCAGGGGCGAATGTGACAACGCACTTAGATCAACGATGCGTGGGAAGTAGGATGCGGAAGTGAATTTATTCGGCTGAAGGAGAGGGAACATAGCGGGAAGATGTGACGTGACGCCAAATTGAGAAGAGAAAAAAAGACAAATCCCGGAAGTGTGGGAGCATTTCATAGTAAAATGTAAGGCGAGCAGCCATTCGTTGTAACACGGACCTTTCTCTCCGCCGAAGACGCCTCATCATGGGACCCAGGAGAATTTGAAAATAGTGTAAATCAGTGAGATTGTTATACTAACATAACGTTTGCCCTGTGGAGAGTTTCTGGTAATTATGAGTTCCGTCGAACAAAAGTTCATGAACTAGTTCATATTCAGGGGCAAACATGAACTGAACTTCGTTCATTTCTGCCTGATGAACAGGATTGAGAAGGCAATCATTCTGGCTCTGTGAGCGGTTTACGAACAAAACTTCATTTTCATTCAAGAATGCCAGGTTTTATTAAGGACTTCCAGGACAAAACCCATCTGAACACACTATACAGTGGGGCAAAAAAGTATTTCGTCAGGCACCAATTGTGCAAGTTCTCCCACTTAGATGAGATGAGAGAGGCCTGTAATTTTTATCATAGGTATAACTCACCGATGAGAGACAAAATTAGAAAAAATAAAAATAATTTTAAAAAAGAATGGTTTGCGATGGCGTTTGAAATTTTTTTTTTGCAAATTATGGTGGAAAATAAGTATTTGGTCACCTACAAACAAGCAAGATTTCTAGCTCTCACAGTCCTGTAACTTCTTTAAGAGGCTTCTCTGTCCTTCACCCGTTACCGATATTAATGGCACCTGTTTGAACTCGTTATCATTATAAAAGACACCTGACCACATTGTCAAACAGTCACACTCCAAACTCCACCATGGCCAAGACCAAAGAGCTGTCAAAGGACACCAGAAACAAAATTGTAGACCTGCACCAGGCTGGGAAGACTGAATCTGCAATATGCAAGTAGCTTGGTGTGAAGAAATCAACTGTGGGAGCAATAATTAGAAAATGGAAGACATACAAGACCACTGATAATCTCCCTCGATCTGGGGCTCCACACAAGGCTCTCACCCCGTGGCGTCAAAATGATCACAAGAAAGGTGAGAAAAGAGCCCAGAACCACACGGCAGGACCTAGTGAATGACCTGCAGAGAGCTGGGACCAAAGTAACAAAGGCTACCATCAGTAACACACTACGCCGCTAGGACTCAAATCCTGCAGTGCCAGACGTGTACCCCTGCTTAAGTCAGTACATGCCCAGGCCCATCTGAAGTTTGCTAGAGAGCATTTGGATGATCCAGAAGAGGATTGGGAGAATGTCACATGGTCAGATGAAACCAAAATAGAATTTTGGGTAAAAACTCAACCTTGTCGTGTTCGGAGGAGAAATAATGCTGAGTTGCATCCAAAGAACACCATACCTACTCTGAAGAATGGGGGTGGAAACATCATGCTATAGGGCTGTTTTTCTGCAAAGGGACCAGGACTGAGCTGTGTAAAGGAAAGAATGAATAGGGCCATGTATCGTGACATTTTGAGTGAAAACCTCTTTCCATCAGCAAGGGCATTGAAGCTGAAACTTGGCTGGGTTTTTCAGCATGACAATGATCCCAAACACACCGTCCGAGCAATGAAGGAGTGGCTTCGTAAGAAGCATTTCAAGGTCCCGGAGTGGCCTAGCCAGTCTCCAGATCTCAACCCCATAGAAAATCTTTGGAGGGAGTTGAAAGTCTGTGTTGCCCAGCGACAGCCCCAAAACATCACTGCTCCAGAGGAGATCTGCATGGATGAATGAGCCAAAATACCAGGAACAGTGTGTGAAACCCTTGTGAAGACTTACAGAAAACATTTGACCTCTGTCATTGCCAACAAAGGGTATATAACAAAGTATTGAAATGAACTTTAATTATTGACCAAATACTTATTTTCTACCATAATTTGCTCATGAATTCTTTAAAAATCAATGTGATTTTCTCAATTTTTTTCCCTATTTTGTCTCGCATCGGTGAGGTATACCTATGATGAAAATTAAAGGCCTTTCTCATCTTTTTAAGTTGAAGAACTTGCACAATTGGTGGCTGACTAAATACTTTTTTGCCCCACTGTTTAAGAGCCTTCATATGCCAGGGGAAAACCACTGTGCTTGGCAACCATTTCAGTGCGGCCGCCATTCACGTTTTCATGCTCGAGGTGTGTTCAGCGACACTCCGTACATGGGAGAGAAAGTGTTCTTTGTTCAGAATATTATTTGTGTCAGAATGCTTTTGTTAAAACAGTAAGATCACACTGTCATAATATGGAATTTATTGTATTTTGTATATAAGACTAGATGAGATAAAATATGTTGTTAATATAGTCAGCCGGAGCTGCTTGGAATGCAAAGTTATCAATGTCGTTGCAAAGTTAATGTCCTTTCACTATCGTTCCTGTCATACTGTGTTCCGTGCTTTGTTTGCAACTTAAGGACAAAAGTCTTGTTTTGTTTTTAATTCCTCATTTAAAAAAGACCATCCAAGCAACAAGTGTTTTTGTTTTTGATATTGTACAGCTAAAAGTGCAGCTGGCAACTAGTCTGGACTGAATGGGTGGCAAAAATTGGGGAAATGAAATGCCACTATTTTGAGGGTACTAGCCCGTCAGCAACATTCAGTATTGAAAAAAAATAATTTAAAAAAATAAATAAATAAATAAATAAATAATTAAAAACTATGAACTAGCTAATTTTTGCAACAGTTAACTTAGTTCAAAATTTTAATTATGAACTATAAACTCAATTAGTTCATTTTTGGAACAATGAACTTTCCCAACACAGTGTGTGGCTTTGTTTATTACCAAGGTTACAGTACACAACCATAATGGTACTTATAGGTGTTTTTCCTCGGTGTAGTCACTGTGTGACATATGGTCAGTGTAGCGTACATGAGGGTTAACTAAAAACTTAATAAATTTAGGAAAAAAGAATAAGCTGGAAGCGACGCCTGCGTTACTGTTGTAACATTACTTGTGGTAAAATATCTTGACTATTGTTCTGCTGTAGAAATAAAATGAAGACAAACAAAAATAAAAAAAAAACTTTTTATATGGACTAGATCACAGACTTTTCACCTGGTGGGTTTGGAAAATATCCCTTTTGATAAATGGAGGTTCACTTTTTTCACTTCCACAAAGTTGGTGTCACACCAGTGTTATGGCTCTAATACTATGAAAGAAGTCCGAAAAATACCATCTTTTACAGGTAGTGTGAAATTAATAAAATTACTGAGTGATGGAAATAATCTTACGGGCTTTATTTTACACAATAACGCTCCCATGTAGTTCACAAATTTTGAGTGCAACTTTACCCTGATCTGGATGACTGAGAACCAACATTAATATGGGATCATATTTTACATTGTTTGTTTTGGCATGTATGTTAATAATCTTTTCATCACTGTTAATCAATGAGTTAGAGAGAACACCTGTGAGGAGTTTTTTTTCTGTCCCATCGGAACTTTGCTGCACTGCACAAAGTAAGCTCCATAAAGGCATGTTAGATAAGAGATTGTGAAGCAGGCCCTCTGATCAAACTTGATATTTTCTTTAGTTGCTCTCGATGTACTATTCAGCGTTCTAAATAATTTTGTCGATATGTATATAACACACCAATTTTATGTCACAAGTTCGACTGTATCCATCCTGAAAGGTTTACTAATTGGAAATTAAACTTCGGCCGAGTTGTTTTCTTTCTGTTTGAATTGAGAATCCAGAGAATTCTGGCTAATGACTGCCTTGATTAAGCCCATTTACCCCCTCTCCCAGTCATGAGGACATCAGTGGTCTGAGCATACACACTAACAAAAAATACCACGGAAGTAAACAGAGGGAAGTTACATGCCCTAAGATTTCTGCCATTTTATCACTAGGTAAAAAATGCAGTACACATCTGATAGCTAGATATCGAGACTCGACATATAGTCCTGCACATTATTTGCAATATACCCTTCACCTTGACCAATTCCATTGTACAACAAGATTATTGTTAGCATTCTGTGAAAATGCAGCTTTCAAGGCATCTGTTCCAACACAAAAATATATATTTTTTAATCATAACCACAGCTACTTTACTTTTCATAAGCAGCCTGTGTAATAAAAAGGCTAATTGTAATTTGGCACATTTATGCAATTACGACTGTTGGTTGTGTGTGTGTGTGAGTTGTGTAGAAAATGCTACAATTGTCTTTTGTATTCTTGAGAGCACGGCACATAAGGAGATGAATCAGAAAATCCTAAAAGCTGTGGGAGGTCAGAGAGTAACAAATGCATTGAGCAGAGCAAGCAGATTGATGACAGATGAGAGATACAAATGATATGAGTGGCAGTGTGGATTTTCCGGATTACAGTATTGGTAAAACATGCACATCTAAAGTGTGCTTATCTTTGAAGTGCACTTTAAATCTTCATGGAGTAATATCTTTTTGGAAGACTCAGTCTTTGTGGACTGTCAAACCTCTTGTAAACCAAATGGTTTTACGAGAAGGCTGAATGTGAAGTGTAAAATGTCTAATTTGAATAATTACATTGACATTTGTTAAAAGTAATTTCAATCAAAGGCTGAAAAGCCATTGGACAAACTAGCAATCATATTACTGTAATATACTTGAGTTACCGGGGGCACGGTGAGCGACTGGTTAACACACCTGCCTCACAGTTCTAAGGACCCGGTTTTAAATTCTCCCTCGCCTGTGTGGAGTTTGCATGTTCTCTCCGTTTTCTCCGGGTACACCGTTTTCCTCCCACATCCCAAAAACATGCATCGTAGGTTGATTGAAGACTCTAAATTGCACGTAGGTGTGAATGTGAGGTACGACTGCTTGTTTGTTTGTGTGTCCTGTGATTGGCTGGCGGCCAGTTCAGGGTGTAACCTGCCTCTCACCCAGAGTCAGCTGGGATAGACTCCAGCACGCCCGCCACCCTAGTGAGGATAAGTGGTTCGGAAAATGGATACTTCAGTAACTATTTTTGTCTGAGGTCGAAACGTGGACATCACCAAAATTTTAGTTTCTCTTTTGAGATACGGACCATCACTGCTGTGGCCTTTAATTTTTTTCTTTGACTTTCTACACTTGAGTTTGAGCTTCAGTAACACTGGTAGATTGACATTAAAACTGGCTGATTTGGCCATCTAATTTGTCTCAAAGTTTGGTGGCTTTGGCTGTACCTTTTGGGGCTTCCATCCATAGCACACCTGTGTCAGTTTTGCAGCAATTGGTTGAATGTGATAATTAACTAACAAACACTATACACTGCTACTTCTACCAGTCACATTATCAATTAACACCGACAGTGACTGTATTTCATGTGCATTTTTACATGCCAATACAACTGCAGTCTTCATGTTTGACATATGTGGCATGTTTCGGGCCATTCCTTCGCCATACCTCCTCTTTACATCTTTTTAACCAGGAATAATGATGTTTAGTTACTTTTACTAAAGCATACCTGGGTAATTCAAGTCAGTTACTACAGTCCAGTGAAAGAAAGTACTACAGTTATTCATATCAGGATTTAAAAACATCTGGTCCTCCTCAGGTCCTCCTCAGGTCTTAGAATTGGGTAAATACAACCTCAGTTCAACAATAACACATGACGACATATTAGATCTTGCCATTATTTCCAGAACAATTTGGAGTGTTCTTATTCTAAAGTGAGAAGAATTATTCATAAGTGGAAAACATTCATGAGTGTTGTCACTCTTCCCAGGGGTGGACGTCCCAGTATGATCACCCCAAGGTCTGATATGAAGTGTAAATTTCAAACAGCAATAAACCAAAGACCTCCATGTCAGATTTTACAGTCCTCAGTTAATATGTTAAAAGTAAAGTTCAAGACAGAAGAAAACATGACTTTACTGAACAAAGTAGAAATATTTCACCATAAACCAGAGCGTCAAGTACTAACATAGTAGTAGTAGTATCTCATACCTTGGGCAGTAAAGTGTGCAGTGTTGGTGAGGGACTCGCAACAGATCGATCCTGATCCTGCTTTCTCTTGACCTCAAGGATGAGCTGAGCCAAGTACTTTTGCTGGAAATAAGTACGTTTTCCCATGGCACCTTAATTGACCAAAAATAAACATATTCGCTGTTTCTCATTTGGTTTAATAAGTTCAAAACTGTAGATTCAGAAAAAAATAAACAGGAATACATAGTCGTATCGGGTTACAAAAATGAGGTTAACTTGAGGGAAAACAATACACTGGTGGCTTTGTTGTGTGTGTGTCTGTATGTGTTTCCTCTGCCATGATCGAACGATCCTCCTAAATAGCAAATACAGAGTCACACACATTACTGTTTCAATTAAATCATGTCTGGACCACAATATCCCTGAAAACAGTACTGAAATGACAAAAAAATTATAATTCTGTGAATTAATTTTCCTAACTGTCAAGGTTTTTTCAAACACTAATCTCTTTCCCCACAATGTGACAGTGCACAGTAGATCTACAATATGTTAAAATCATGTTTTATCTGTCTATATCTACATAACTACCGGCACTTCATATACACTGTATGTGTTAGGGGTATAACAGGACATGTATTGGTATACAGATTTTTCGGTATGGAACGTGCAAGGGCGTACTGAGTTCTCACATGGAGTTAAGGGTTAATTGTAACCGTATCCCACTATAGTCACACACTACTCCGTAAACAAATAATTCAATGCAAGTAAAGTTTCTCTATAGAGAAAAATAATCTCTACCAAATCAATTGAGAACTCTGACTTTTAGAGCATTAAAAACCAAAATTTACAGAACCAAATACTAATCCCAGGTGATCTTGGTGGGTTTTTTTTTGTTTGTTTTTTTTAAAGATCTGTTGTGATGAAAGGAACAAGAAAATAAAGTATTTATAAACATCATACCAGTCATGTTGATATCAAGCATTGACAGCTCCTTGGCTTTTTTTATGTGGTCCTTGGCACTCTTGTATTCGTAGTAGGTCAGACTACAGTACACACACTCCAAGTGGAACTGGATTGCCAGGTTTCTCTGCTCAGAGAACAGAGACTCGCATTTTAGCACTGTGGAGCAAAAAGAGGAAAAATTTCTTCATTACGACCAAAAATCCGTGTTCACAGTTTTCCTGATGGGAAAATTATTTTAAAAAACAAACAAATTTAACAGGCCTTGACAAAAATTATTGTATCCCTGGAAATTGAAAATAATTTGACCATAGGGAAATGTTCAAGCAATGTGTGTCCTCTCAATTAGTGTCACAGGCGTCTTAGAACTTGTAATCAGTCACTTGGCCTATTTAAAGGGTGACAAGTAACCACTGTGCTGTTTGGTCATATGGTGTGTACCACATTAAAGATGGACCAGAGGAAGCAAAGGAGAGAGTTGTCTCAGGAGATTAGAAAGAAAATTATAGACAAGCATGTTAAAGTAAAGGCTATAAGACCAAGCATCTTGATGTTCCATTGATTTACAAATCTACGGGATTGTAGCCAACCTCCCTGGGAAAAAAAGGTGGGAAAAAAATGGAGGAAAACTGATAACAAATTGACAAGATGGATAATACAATTGGCAACAAAAGAGCCCAGAACAAACTTCAAAGAAATTAAAGGTGAACTCCAAGGTCAAGGTGCATTAGTATCAGATCGCATCATCCGTCGTCGTTTGAGCCAAAGCGGACTTCATCGGAGACGACCAAGGAGGACGCCAGTGTTGAAATCGTGTATATATATATATATATATATATTAAAAAAAAAAAAAAAAAGATTGCACATCAGCTCTATGTTCATAGACGCAAAAATGAAGCATACCAAAAAAAGAACACTGTCCCTACTGTGAAACATGGAGGAGGTTCTGTTATGTTCTGGGCCTGCTTTGTTTAATCTGGCACAGGGTGTCCTGAATCTGTTCAGGGTACAATGAAATCTCAAGATTATCAAGGTATTTTAGAGAGAATGTGCTGCCCAGTGCCAGAAAGCTTGATCTCATTGGCAGGTCATGGGTCTTGCAACACCATTATGACCCAAAACACAGAGTTAAAAACATCCAAGAATGGCTAACAGCAAAACATTGGGCTCAGACTAGTCCAATGTTGGCCTTCTAGGAGTCCTGACATAAATCCTATAGAACATCTGTGGAAGCAGCTGAAACAAACTGTCTGGAGAAAACACCCTTCAAACCTGAGACAACTGGAGCACTTTGTTCATGAAGAGAGGGCCAAAACACCTGCTGAGCGGTGCAGAAGTCTCAAAGAAAGTTATATCATTTGATTGCAATGATTGGCTGGAAAGTTTTAACAACAAAATATTAAGGGTATCATATTTTTTTAGAGGCCCGTTTCATGAGTTTTTTTTTTTTTTAAATAATACTGTTCAATCGCCATTCAAGAGCAATATCTGATTTTCATTGGCTAATTTTGATTATTTTCTAAATGATTACTTTTTATTCGTTATTACTTATTTTTGTTTTGTTTTTTTACCAGTGTGGGTTTTTCTTTCATTAACAGAGGGGTATCAATAACTTTATCCACGTGTGTAGAACCTATTTTCAGAGTTGTTTAAGAAAGGGAGAGTGGGGGTCAAATGCTTTAGGGATGGGCCTTAAATTTTTTCAATTCTTAATTGATTATCCTCATTATAGTCCCTCAAGGGGAAATTCAACTCATTTCGATGTCAACTTTGTGTTGCACACATTTTGTGTCTGCAGTGGGCAATGGCAATACATTTAATATGATTTTTTTTTTCCTTTAATAGAATGCGAGAAGTGCTGCCAGGGTTCCTGTAATGAGTTTGACCCAAATGCAGAGGCGAGAAAATGAACGGGTCAAGAATGAATGTTTATTGGGCAATCACTAGGTCAGAAGCAGACAACTGCTGACAGGTGAGGAGGTTTTGTGGGCTGTGTCCGGGTAGGCAGGTACTGGAGATGAGCTGGCTTGCAGGAAACAAGTCTGGTGGTCAGCGAGTGGCAGGAGATAAACGCATGCTTGCAGGGAACAGAGGCAGGTGGCAGGCTGGGTCAAGAGTAAGAAAGGATTTGAACAATTCTCAAAAGTCTAAAGGTTCAGAATTGCTAGATTACAAACTCGAAGTAGGTGGTAGATAATCTGGCAGTGGGGTGGAGTCCAGTGCTATCTTAAATAGGGCAGCTAATTGGGGATGGAAAACTGCTGCTGAGTAACTCCAATGCACCACACCTGCAAGAAATCACACACACACGCACACAGACAGACACACACACACACACACACACTCTGGGGCAGAGCTCAGGATGCTGAGACAGCAGACCTGACACACGTCGTGCGCCACCTGGCGCACGACGTGTGTCAGGATCAGTGCCTTGCAGAAAACCTGCCAGGCAGAGATCCAGCTCCGCTCCTCTGGGCCAAAGACCTCCCAGTCGACCAAGTACTTGAGGCCACGCCCACGGCGCCACACATCCAGGAGCTTGTTCACCAAGAAAGCAGAATGCCCATCAATCATCCGGGTAGGAGGAGGGGGTGCCATCGGGGCATAGAGGGCTTGAAGAAACTGGCTTAATCTGCGAGACATGGAAGGTGGGATGGACGCATAGAGTGGCCGGGGGCTTGAGGTGCACAGCACAAGGGTTCACCAGAGCCTCAATCTCAAATGGACCAATGAAGCGGGTAGACAGTTTATTTGATTCTATCCTGAGTGGTAGAGTCCTGGAGTTGAGCCAAACTATCTGACCAACAGTCTAGGCAGGTGCAAGAATGGGGCGACGGTTGGCTTGTGTCGGGCTTGTTTCCAGATCTTGGAACACTGGCGAACGTATTCCTGCACAGAAGGGACAGCAAGCTCACTCTCCTGTGAAGGAAAGAGTGGGGGTTGATAGCCCATGGAGCAGTTGAAGGGGGACATCCCGAAGGAGGAGCTCAGCAGGGAATTATGGGCATACTCAACCCAGGCAAGGTGGCTCCGCTCACAATGTCCATTGGTCTGAGGATGGTAACCAGACGAGAAACTAACACCAATGCAGAGAGCTGTACAAAATGCTTTCCAAACCTGTGAGTTGAACTTGGGGCCTCTATCGGAAAAGATGTCAGGAGGAATGCCGTGCAAGCGAAAAACGTGCTGGACCAAGAGGTTGGCGGTCTCTTTGGCCAACGGGAGCTTGGGAAGTGCGATAAAGTGGGCTGGCCTTGAGAACATGCCACCACAGTGAGAACGACGGTGTTTCCCTTTGACAGGGGGAGTCAGGTAACAAAGTCTAGGGCGATGTGTGAACAAGGACGCCTGGAAACAGGTACTGGACGAAGCAGACCAGAGCTTGGTTTAGAGACTGTTTTATTCTGAGCGCATACCCTACATGCCGACACAAAAGACAGAGTGTCGTCCTCCATTGACAGATGAAGGCCAACGTTCTGCGGATTCAAGGGTGACAGGTAAAACGTGAGGAGTGGGCCCACTGCCGCAGCTGAGAGCGGACAGAATCAAGGACAAACAAAGAGTTCCAGGGATCTCAATCTCAAATTTAAGCGAGGCCACAAAACAACCGGAAGGCAAGATGGGACCAGGATCGGTTTTGGAGCTCTCTGTAACGAACTGGTGGGACAGAGCGTCAGGCTTAGCATTTTGGGCACCTTGGCGATAGGACAAGGTGAAAGTGAATTGATCAATAAACAGTGCCCATCTGGCTTGACGGGCGCTCAGTCTCTTAGCAGAGCGAATGTATTCCAAATTCTTGTGATCGGTCCACACAATGAATGGCTGTTCTGCTCCTTCAAGAAAATGCCGCTATTCCTCCAATGCCATCTTCATCGCTAAGAGTTCCCTGTGTCCAATTCCATATTTCCTCTCCGCCTCAAGCGAGTCTACGAGAAAAGAAGGCACAGGGGTGTACCTTACCATCCTCTGGGGATCACTGGGACAGCACCGCACCAATTCCTCCCCCCGATGCCTCAACAGCAACAATAAATTGTCTATGTGGGTCTGGGTGGACCAGGACAGGAGCATAGGAAAACAGTCTCTTTAGTTGACAAAAAGCTGGGTCAGCTCCGTCTGACCAGCGGTGAGGGGGGCTGCAACTCGACTGTAGTTTCGAATGTACCGTCTATAAACATTGGCAAAGCCAAGGAAGCGTCACACCTCCTTCCGTGTCGAAGATTTTGGCCATTCAAGGACCGCGACTACCATGGCTGAGTCCATCTGGAGCTGCCCCTCGGCGATGACGTAGCCCAGGAACTGGTCCTTGGAACATGGAAGTCAAATTTTTCCGCCTTCACAAAGAGCTTGTTCTTGAGAAGCCGCTGGAGAACCTGACGAACATGTTGTTTGTGACCTGCGCTGGAACTGGAGAAGATCAAGATGTCATCAATGTACACAAACAATGCCAATCATGTCACGCTGGACATCATTGATTTAGGCTTGGAAGACAGCAAGAGCGTTGGTCTAGCCGAATGGCATGATGAGGTATTTGTAGTGCCCTCAATGAGGGTTGAATGTCGTCTTCCACTCATCCCCCTCCCGAATGCGGAAAAGATGGTATGCCTGCCGCAGGTCGAGTTTGGAAAAGATTGTTGCACCGTGAAGGTGGGGGGGGAAAGGCGGAATCAATCAAGGGCAAAGGGTACCTGTTCTTTATGGTGATTTTGTTAAGACCACAATAATCAACACACGGACGGAGGGTCTTGTCCTTTTTGTCCACAAAGAAAAAACCTGCTCCCACTGGTGAAGAGGAAGGACAAATTATACCTGCCGCCAGTGACTCGCTGATATTAGTTTCCATGGCCTCCCGCTCAGGACGTGAGATGTTAAAGAGAAGTGGTTCCCTGCTGGGAAGTGGTGCTCTATAGCACAATCGTATGGTCTGTGCGGGGGCAGAGACGCGGCCTGGTGTTTACTGAATACTTGAGCTAAGTCATTGTAAATTACGGGAACACAAGACAAATCAGGCTAATCACTTTGACTCTGACCACTAGGAGTCCCAGCAGTTCGCATTACTAAAATTGCTACAGGAGGTTATCTTTGGCACTGTCCAGTCGATGGTTGTGGGTCTTCAGCCAAGTCAAGCCAAGCACAATCGGAACTTGCAGGCGATCAAAAACATGAAAACTAATCATTTCTTGCTGGTTATCTGATAGTGGGAGAGGAACAGGGACGGTTGCTTCTTTGACACGAGAAATCAGCTGCCCATTGAGAGCAGTGGACTTCTTTGGAGTGGTTTAGAGTTTGCAGATTAATTCCCAATTGATTCACCAGTTGGTGCTCAATCAGATTATCATCTGCTCCGGAATCTACTTGGGCGAAGATGGGCAAAGACAAGTTATTCCATTAAATGGTAGCAGAGATCTTAAAATGGGGGGAAAAGGAGGAACTTGAGTGACTCCACAATGCCTCCTTCTCATTGGTGAGTCTGCCAGTTTTTCCACCTGTAATGACTGGACACCAGAAATTAGGGCAATACAGCCCTATGGTGGGCACACACCAGTGAAAACTGTAGGTCGGTCCCAACCCCGGATAAATGCAGAGGGTTGCGTCAGGCAGGGCATCCAGTTTAAAACTTTGCCAAAAAAATATGAGCGTTCATATAAAGAATTCCATACCGGATCGGTCGTGGCCCGGGTTAACAACGTCCACCCTCTGGACCGTTAACCTGCAGGGCGCCGGTGGAAATGCAGCTACTGTGGGTCGAAGACGGAGAGGTGGAAAGCGGGTTCTTACGCAGAAAGAGAAGAGGAAAGCACAGAGCCGAGAATTGAATGTGGGGGCTTTGAATGTCGGGACTATGAAAGACATGACGATTAGGAGAAAGGTTTATATATTGTATTCTGGAAGGAGCCCGACGAAGTAGTTCTGAGCATCCCAGGCAAAGAGAGAGAGTCGTAATTGGTGCAGATTGCAATGGACATGTTGGTGAAGGAAACAGGGGTGACGAAGGGTGACCGACAAGAGCCGAGGTAGAAGCACACAGTTGGATTACATCTTGTGCAGACGATGTAATCTGAAGGAGGTTACTGACTGTAAAGTAGTGGTAGGGGAGAGTGTGGCTAGACAGTTTAGGATGGTGGTGTGTAAGATGACTCTGGTGGTGGGGAGGAAGATTAAGAAGACAAAGGAAGAGCAGAGAACAATGTGGTGGAACCTAAGAAAGGAAGAGTGTTGTGCGGCTTTTCGGGAAGAGCTGAGACAGGATCTCGGTGGACAGGAGGAGCTTCCAGAAGACGACCACTCCAGCCAAGGTGATCAGAGAGACAGGCAGGAGAGTACTTGGTGTATCCTCTGGCAGGAAAGGAGAGGAGACTTGGTGGTGGAACCTCAAAGTACAGGAAATCATAGAAGGAAAGAGGTTAGCTAAGAAGAAGTGGGACAGGGAAAGGACCGAGGAGAGGAGAAAGGAATACATTGAGATGCGACTTAGGGCAAAGGTAGGTGACGGCAAAGGTATACCAGGTTGGACACTAAAGAAGGAGAAAAATGATCTTTATAGATTGGCCAGACAGAGGGATAGAGATGGGAAGGATGTGCAGCAGGTTTGGGTGATTAAGGATAGAGAGTGAGTATATTGGTAGAAGGGTGATGAGAATGGAGCTGCCAGGCAAGAGAAAGACCAAAGAGAAGGTTGATGGATGTTGTGAGGGAAGACATGAGGGTAGTTGGTGTTAGAGAGGAGGATGCATGAGATAGGCTTACATGGAAAAGGATGACAGGCTGTGGCAACACTTCACGGGACAAAGCCGAAAGGAAAAGAAAAATAATTCAGAAATTAGGGCGCATATGCGACCAAATTAGTCATACTCCAGAGTGCTGTCTTGTCCCAAAAAAATTCATACTCCGGATTTCCAGCACCACGTCAGAACACTCACCCACATGTCCGAAGACGCAGATTGATCATATTTATGGGTCACTACTAATTTTTGTGCATCTACGACGCGGGACGCACATCAAACGAGATCCCTGCATTTATGTAATTATCATGCAATAGATTTAAACAGTTTGAACGTTTGAGCACCCAGCTCTGATTCCACTATTCATGACATCCACCCAGTGTAACATATATTATGAAATGCAGACCTTTTTCCATGCTCATGAGTCCCAAATTGAGGAGCTGCTGAGAACACTCCTCCAGAATTTGCTGGTGGATGTTGACATAGCGTAGAGTCCACCAGGGGAGTAGCTGTAAATATTTTAAGAAAATAATATTCAGAATGCATAATACATGATCTATTTCTGTGTATAGGACTTTTTGTGACAATGGAATATATGTTTGTTAATTTTTTCCCCCCTTTATTATGTATTAACATCATCTAATCTGATGTTAACATTTCGACCGAAAATTCTTACCAATAGCTGTGTGTGTGTGTGGTTTCTATTTCTTTAAAAAAAAATAATAATAATAATAAATAAATAAAAATTCCTTGCAAAAGTCTGGAACATGTCTTTTTTCCCCCCATTCATTCACAGTTAAAAAAAACTAAAACAAAAAACAGCATTGATTCACTGAGAACGAGACAATACATAATGGTCAAGCCATGGTGACATTTATTTACTTGAATAGAACAAGCGATAATAGCAGCAAGTTGTTTTTAATAATTGGCCAGCAGTCGCCAATGTTTTCTACAAGATTACTGGTGATACCTGCTTTAAAATAAAAGATATAGCGTAACCCCCCAAACACATACAGACCCTTTCCAAAAAAAATAGTTTTTCATGGAAAAGTTTATTTATTTCCATAATTCCATTCAAAAAGTTACACTTTCATAGATTATAGATTCAGGGCCCACAAGTTAAAAAATTTCAAGTATTTGTTTGTGTTTAAACAATTTGGGTTTCCAGCTCATAAAACCCAAAAAATCAGGAATTCAAAAAAATTGAATGTGACGAAATCACCATTTATACTTCTCAGTTTTTGTAGAAAAAAAATAAACATTGTTAAAATCAATCAAAATATGGTACTTTCAAAACGATAGGTCAATCTTCAATACTTGGTTGGGAATCCCTTTGCTTTAATCACTGCATCGATGCGCCGTGGCATTGAGGCAAACAGCCTGTGGCATTGCCTGGATGTTATAGATGCCCAGATTTCCTTGATGCTTGCTGTCAGTTCTGTTTTTGGGTCAGGTGCCCCTCATTTTCCTCTTGATAACGCCCCATAGATTATCAATGGGATTTAGATCCGGCGAGTTAGCTGGCCAGTCAAGCACTGTGATGGCATGGGCTCAAACCAGGTTTTAGTGCTTCTAGCAGTATGGGCAGGGGCCAGGGCCTGCTGGAAGATGAAATCTGCATCTCCATACATATCCTAAGAAGAAGTAATCATGAAGTCCTCTAAAACATTCTGATAGACTGTTGCAGTGACCTTGGATTTAAGAAAGCAGAGTTTACCAACACCTGCATTGGACAATGCACCCCAAATCATGACTGACTGTGGATATTTCACACTGGACCTCAAGCAGCTTGGGTTCTGTTCTTCACCCGTCTTCCTCCAAACCCTTGGACCTTGAATCCCGAATGAAAGGCACACATTTCTTTCATCTGAAACGAGGACTTTGGACCACTGGCCAACAGTCCAATCCTTCTCCTTGGCCCAGTTGAGACGCTTTTTACGTTGGCTCAGGCTCAGAAGTGGCTTGACCCGAGGAAGCCGACAGTTGCAGCCCATCTCCCGGTTGCGTCTGAATGTGGACTCCCGCCTCATTTCACTCTTTCTGGATCTCTGCTAGATTCTTGAATCTTCTCTGTTTGATAATCCGCTGAAGCCCACGGCCATCTCTTTTGCTGGCGCATCTTCTCCTGCCACATTTTGTCCTTCCACGAGACTTTCCATTGATATGCTTGGACACAGCACTTTGTGAACAGCCAGCCTCCTCAGCTAAGAACCTTTGTGGCTTACCTATGGAAGGTATCAATGATGGTCTTCTGGCCAGTTGTCAAGTCTGAAGTTTTCCACATATTGAACCCAACTGAGACAATTGAACCAAAGTGAAGCAATTTAATGACAACCTGTGAAAGCGTGTGCTTTCTCCGTCACCGGAAATTCTGCTTCGGAGCCGTGAGAGAAGGAAGTAGACTATGTATTTGATTGACAGCTGAAAGGCCTGGGGGAGGCGGGATTTTCAGAGCTCTTAGTGACACGCTCACACCATCTGGAATCTGAAAGAATGTCTCAATTATTGACCATTTTGAAGCCTGATTTCACTTAATTTGCTGATTTTTTTTTTCATCCATTCATTGTCCAGTCTTTCCTGTGGATTTTGCTGTTTATAGGGGTCTTTTCACAATTTTCAGTGTCAAAATAGAATCAATGTGTCAAACATAAGATTGAATATTTAACAACTGGCAAGAAATTCAATCTTTAGGTCAAATCAAATACAATGCATTAAGGCAAGACACCTACCCTAGTTTTTTTAATTCGTGTTATTTTAGTCACACTGTCAAGAACTGTCCAAATCTTTTAAAAAATACAGCGTTGCAGAAACCATGCCCTGTGAACAAAGAGTATAAAAACAGGGCACCAGAAAGCAAACAAGAGAAAAACTATAACTGCAAGGGTTTTAAGAAAAAAATAAATAAAAAAGTGAGCATAACCAAACAACCCTGGCTCTTAATTACATTTCCATTAGCTGAATCCTGGAAAAAAAAAAATACTTTTAGTAACAATTATACAGTCACCTCGTTTGGCAAAAAATAGAGTGTAAGATAAGCATGTAAAAGCTTTGTCATGTGTCAGGGAGGTCCTGTATCATTGCCAGTGTAAAATTAATCCACCATTTGTCTATCTCACCTAATCAATATCCTGATAAACACTTGCCAACAATGTTCACACACACTCTCACAATGTCACCATTTGCATGGATGTTTGTCTTCTGACCTGGTACAGCTTCCTTTTCTGCTACTCACGGTGTGAGTCGTTGCCAGAGGGAAGTAGCAAATAGGCCAACTTTAGCTTGAAATGGACAAGGAATGAGAGCACGCATGTACTGTACTCCCCCCCCATGGTTGGCAAACACCAGCAGTATTAATTAATTCCCTGAACGTCCATTAGTATTAAAAGAGCACTTTAACACTGAATCACCTCTGACAGAAAATTACTGTTGCACTTGTGACATTAGCAGCTCTGATGTGCACACATCAGTGAGCATGACAATTATTTTCTGCCCCCGTGACTCAGTTGATTTGCATTCACGCATTAGTAATGACTTATGTCTTGCTGAGCATAGAGAAAAGGTGTCATTTGCAGTTTCTTCAGTTTTGGTATTAACGGATACCAAGGACAGAAAGTGCAATCGAATTGACAGAAAGTGCAATCGAAATACTTCTTCCAAAATTATAAGCATGCCTTTTGACGAGCAGTGTGCTACTCCAAATTCACTTGAAGACAGACAATGTCATTAACTGTTAACCTGCTGGATGTTCTTGTGGGGAGGATGAGCTACTTCTCACGTACATATGAACATTGGATCTACCCGTCTTGACTATCTGTGGTCCCAGTGTGGTCAAAATGTAAGATAATGAGGCTCACATTTGATTAATACTCCATTAAACAAACTGACAAAATAAACATTGTCATACACTGGTTAATCCGAACTTTTTCCGGTAGTGATTGTTTACCTGAAGCCTTTCCATCTTGGAAGAGCATTTGGTGAGAATAACCCTCACCAGAAGGAGCAGGAATGGGTTGGCCACCAGGCTGTACACAGACTCACCATCCAGGACAAGGCATGAGTGGATAGCTTCTACCATGGACTGAGGCTGGCAAAGAAATGACATTTTAATTATCCCATTAAGCTTGACTACAAGATGATCAATTGTGTGGAAATGATGCTATAGCACTTACCAATCTAATTAGATTGCTCCAATTGCACATTACGTACAGGACAGGCCAATTCATTTAAATTTTTATTCAGCTCGACATCAAGACAACTAACAAGCCATTTGCAGTAAATATGACCATAAGAAATCATTCGCATCAATATTATTAATTAAATGAATCCACTGTATGCGAAACATCACGTGACCAAACCCGGAAAACGGGATAGCTGACTTCTGTGTATGTTATGCTACCAAGAATGACTACGGTTTGATTACATTACTGTCTGAAGCCAAACTTGCTAAAATTGTGTTTTCTTAATGGTTGGTGTCTTTGGACAAATGTTAAAAACATGTACAGTATATAATTTATTAATATACATTTGAAATGATAGACAGTGCCGTGAAAAAGTATTGGCCCCCTTCTTAAATTCTTATATTTCTGGATAGTATCACCAATTTAATGTTTAAGATCATCAAACAAATGCAACTATCTGAAAAATATAACACAAGTGAACTTAAAATGCTGTTTTTAAATGGTGATTTCATTTATTAAGGAAAAAAAAAACTATTCAAAGTTACCTGGCCCTGTGTTCGTTCATACATTCATTAATTTTCCGTTCCGCTTATCCTCACTAGGGTTGCGGGCCTAACTGGAGTCTACACTAGCTGACTCAGGGCGAGAGGCGGGGTACACACGGAACTGGTCGCCAGCCAATCGCAGGGCACATAACAAATAACCATTCACACTCACATTCACACCTACGGGCAATTTAGAGTCTTCAATTAACCTACCATGCATGTTTTTGGGATGTGGGAGGAAACCGGAGTACCTGGAGAAAACCCAAGCAGGCACGGGGAGAACATGCAAACTCCACACAGGTGACTGGGTCCTCACAACTGTGAGGTAGATGTGCTAACCAGTTGTCCACCATGCTGCCACTGGCACTGTGTGTAAAGGTAATTACGCTCCTTGTTAAAACATGAATTTATTGTGGATATTCACAATTTTTAGTTAATTTTCATTGTTCACACCCAAGCCTGATTAACTCCAGACCTGTTCAATCAAGAAATCACTTAAGCAGAATCTGTCACGACAAAACATCTAACAAAGCCTTCCGAGGAGTGGCCAGCCTACAAAGATTACCCCAAGAGAACAGTCATGACTCATCCATGAGGCCATAAAGGAACGCAGGACAACTTTGAAAGAACTCCAGGCCTCCTTTGCCTCAGTTAAGGTCAGTGATCATGACAAAAGAATAAGAAAGAGACCAGGCAAAAATGGCATCCAGTTTAGAGGCAAAAACCACTGCTGACCAAAAAGAATAAAGGCTTGTCTTACTTTTGGGAGGAAAAAAAAGACTTTTGGGAGAATATTATGTGGACTGACAAGGTGAAAGTTGAGCTTGTGTGTGTCTCGTTACAGCTGGCGTAAATGTAGCAAAGAACATCATACCAACAGTCAAACATGGTGGTGGTAGTGTGCTGGTGCTTCACTCCTTCAGGACCTGGACAACTTGCTGTGATTGATTGAACCATGGATTCTCCTCTTTAACAGAAAAACGTGAAGGAGAATGTTCAGCCATCACTTTGTGACCTCAAGCTGAAGCGTACTTGGGTTCTGCAGCAGGATAATGATCAAAAAGACGCAAGTCAACTTCTTAATGGCTTAATGACTTTTGAAGTGGTCTAGTCAAAGTCCAGTTGGAGTGGCCTAGTTAAAGTCCAGACTTGAATCCGATTGAAATGCAGTGGCATGACTTTAGAAAGTTCATGCTCGAAAACCCTCAATTTTTGCTGAATTCAAACAATACTGCAAGGAAGAGAGGGCCAAAATATCCTCACAGAGATGTGTAAGACTCATTGCCAGTTATACAAAATGCTTGATTTTAGTTGTTGCTGCTGAGGATGTCCCAACAGGTTATTAGGTTTAGGGGGCCCTTTACTTTTTCACACAGGGCCAGGTGACTTTGAATAAGTTTTTTTTTTTTTGCCTTCATAAATTAAATCACAGTTTAAAACAGCATTTTAAGTTTACTTGGGTTATATTTGTCTGATATTTACATTTGTTTAATAATCTTAAACATTAAAGTGGGGAAACTATCCAAAAATCTAAGAATTTGAGAAGGGGGCGAATACTTTTTCACGGGGACATATTTTGTCAAACCAACTTGCTCTAGTATTTGGGATGTAATACTGGCTCTATGGTGCCTCAGTAAACGTGAAATATAAATTCAAATCGTCACGCATTCCTGAGTTCCAGAAATTCTTCTGCCGAGACCTGAAATCAGGTCATTTGAATTTCTCAAGCTTTACTACGTCACTTGCGAAGATCTCTGCCTTGCCTTTCCGCTCCGAGCCAGCGCTGTCAACATAATAAACACGTGTGCTCTCTCAATTAGGTCTGAGGCAACCAATTGTAGGGGGGTCATAGCCAAGTATGGATAAAGCGGATACAAAACTGGGTCAAACATAAGTACTATCAGAGGGGGCCTTTTCTGAACACTCAAAAACCAAGTTTATTTATTTATTTTTTAAATGAAATTGGCACTTTTAGCCTAAGTCCATGTTCGAGAGTCACTCTAAGGAGGTATAAATAGCAAAAATACAGGACATTTAAATTATATTAGCATTGGGACTGTTTCTGCAATGCTATGTAAACGTACCATGAAGAATGGAAAAAATAACAACGGCTTTGTTATTCCAGCTAATAGCTGAAGGTAAAAGACAAACCTGTGGAGATGGGATATTTTTATACCTGAGAGGAGAAGAAGGCCGAGGGCAGCAGGTCAGAGAGATGGATGTTGAGTGAAGGACCGGTCCAGTTGCTTTGAACAAACATGTGGAGGCAAGAGATGGCCAGGACCATCACTACCAGTTCTCTGAAGCTGCAACGACAAGACAGCCTTAGTAGCGTGAAGGTTACTTCATGGTTTTCAGAGGAAATAAGCAGGGTTTAAAAAATACCCTATTGAGCTGCCATTTCACTTTATGGACAATTAGTGTGTTTTAAAAATTGGGAACACGAAACATGCTTCACTGCCTTTCTATTTACTTCCTTCAAACAATGATAGAGGGTGATGGAGAGGGAACCGAAGTAATTATTATGAGCGAAGAGGAGGAGCAACGTGTGTCATATTAATTTTATTCATGAGTCGTTTTTGAGCTCGCATGAGGAAGAGCGATGTCAAGTTGTCTTTATTAAGAATTAATAATTCATGACCAAAGGAAGAGAGACACTTAATAGGAGCGAACAAACAGCTTAGCTTTACGCTCAAATACTTCCACCTCTACACCCACCTTATCAGGTCATTGTGGAGTGTTTCATTCGTCAACTACAAGCAACATACAGTATACACGGGAAACTGGAGTCAAATTTGGAAATAAAAGATAAAAAATAATAATAAAATATAAAAAATAAAAAATAATAATAATAACAATAATATTCCTCAAGTCACAATAGTTTACAAATCACACAAG